>NW_026089623.1:26903812-26995982 GCF_024586455.1 Bactrocera neohumeralis
AATTGCTTGGACACTAAGTTTTCATGGTATTCGGTTGAAATTTCCTACTTTCAGTTCTGCCATTGAGCTTGGCCCGTGTTGAGCCACTTTCTTTTTCATGACATGCCAAAGATTCTCAATCGGATTCAAATCGGCAGAATTTCCTGGACATGCCATATGCGATATCCCAAGGTCATAATAGCATATAAAACTTACTGATTTAGCCCGATGACACGGTGCGGATCCTAGAAGATGGTCTCAGAAGTATGCCCATATTGTTCTGCTACGACGGACACGATAAAATTGGATACAACTTCTCCATACTTTTGAGCGTTCATCATTCCATCAATAAAAATTAAAGAAACCCAGATAAAAAAGAAAGGCACGCCCACACCATTTGTTTTACAGGATGCTTAACCGTTTTCGTCACACATGCCTCATTTTCTTCGTTCCTCTATCGCTACTGGGCTTTTAAAGCGATCCTTTGAAGAGATTCTATGGATAATACCATCTGTTTGAGGAGATGGCTTCTTTCTAGTCCCAACTCTACTGTAACGCTCTAATTGTTCCTAGTAAATTAATTACTGTCGGTTGGCTACATCCTATTTTTCTTGCTATCTCGCGAGCCGACATTCTTTCTTTTTTTAACGACAAAAATAAAATTTTTCATCACGCGTTATTCACAACAAAAATGTATTAAATTTTAAACATAACCTTTACAATTACAGATAAGTAGCTTATTTTCATAAGAAAATCCATATTCTTGTCATTCAACTATATTTCGATAGAATTGTAGTTGTTTTTATGTTTGGGTTGTTCATCTGGTTCTTACGACCATTGACCCATTTAAGTGAGCCTACTGGTCTATTTCTTCAAAGGAGAACACAAAGGTCCGTGCGTCGTAAGGCGACCGTTACTTCCCAAGGCGACCCGGTGTTGGGAAGGCTCCGTCCGAATACAGCCGAATTAACCTCCTGGCTGCAAATCATCAACACATGCAGTTTCTGCCAAACTCCAGGAGAGATGCCATGCAGCACCTCTCATGAAGGTTGGGATATGCCGTAACCTACCATTCGCAGAGGTTGAGAAGTTACTCAAATCATGAAAACATCTGAGAGTTTTAATTTGACAATTTTATATTTTTTGACGAGTATAACAAACTATTCCGAATAAATTTTAACTTAGTATTTAAATTTCCACTAATTTTTTTATCCAGCTGGATGCAATGACAAAATGAATACATGTATATAAATGCATCCAATACGCACTTGAAAATTAATGAACTTTTTATTTACACAAAACGAATGAACAACCGAATGCATCAAAAGAAAAATGTATAACGATAAAAATATCGCACAAAATTAATGTTGAAATTATGTTAAAGAAAATTCGTCAAATCTCGCTTGTTTACACAAGGCTTTAACGGCTGTTTCTTCATATGGCAGTAGCTATTTTCGGGTCGGCTTTAGTATACCGTCCCAGGATTTCGGGAATAAAATGGGTATGGTCGGATAGAGGAGACTCTCCAGAATATATGTGTATGGTTATAGCCGTAGGAAGCTTATAGTGTTCGAGATATTCGCGTTTAAAATTTAAAATTTGCACTATTTTAATTACATATTTTCTATATATAAAATTAATTTTGCACTTATATTTTTCAATTTTATATGCACTAACACATCACTAATTCATTTGTACACATTTATTTTATATAATATATTGCAAAAATAGCTTCTAATATACCTTTAAATTATTGTTGAATTATGATTATTTAAGAATAACAAATGAATTACAAACTGACAAATAATCAGTGTTACCATATTAAAATATTTTACAAACTAAAACAAAAAAAAATATAAAGAAATATTATACCCTAAATACAGGAAACATAATCGTTGATAAACAATAAAAAATATACAAAAAATTTAAGCGGCCTAAAGGTCGCCCACGCAAAAAGGAGTACTACGCGAAAAAATTTGATACATCCCGGTGTTGGACCGACCAGGGTTATTTTTTTTGAAGCGCGGCCGAAGGCCCCCAACGCAAAAACGAGTTCAAAGCGAAAAAAATCTGATACACCCCGGTGTTGGACCGACCAGGGTTATTTTTTTTAAGCGCGGCCGAAGGCCGCCCACGCAAAAAGGAGTTCTACGCGAAAAGCATTTGATACACCCCGGTGTTGGACCGACCAGGGTTATTTTTTTTTGAAGCGCGGCCGAAGTCCGCCCACGCAAAAAGGAGTTCTACGCGAAAAGAATTTGCTACACCCCGATGTTCGACCGACCAGGGAAGGAACAGTTAATTAAGAATCATTAAAAACATATTCAACCGTATACTTGGCGAATTTTTGAGGGAATGGCGAGATTTAAATTGCAACAGACATAAAATCATTTGGGAATTATCAGGAAATATTTTTTTTTTTAATTTGGGAACAGTAATTATGTATTTAAAAATCTGACACTGGGTCACGTGATGGACTCAACCCTCCTCTCGCTCTAATGAGTAGTGGGGGTATCCAAAGAGGATTTAGGTTATGGAATTTTTTTATTGAAAGAATAGCAACGATTGATCTTAGATAGGGAACCTTGGGATGATTAGAGAGATGAAACAGTCTTCAAATATTTTTACAAAAATTAATGAGATGTTTCCATCAGAGTTTTCTACAAAGGAACCATTGCCTAGAATTCATTGGAAAAATTTCTCTTGTGCCGATGCTGCAGTTTGTGAGGAGGATGGAGTCATGTGTAGAAGTTCACGCAAGTGAGGAAAGTTCTCTGATCGCCATTCACTTGGGAGTGGCCAGAAACGATTCTTTTACATATGACTCAAGCAGCTCACTACTTCCGGTCTTTGACCAAGTATCCTCTGGGTAGCCTAAGAACATCCGTTTGAAGGCGAGCTAAAGTGAAAAGGCGAAATATCCCCTACATAGGGTTGTGCGCTGGGTTTGGGACCCGCCACGTATAAAAAACATCCCCAATGAATAGTAACAACCAGCCTCGGATTGAAATTATTAAGATGTTCCGTAATATCAGCTAAAAAGGCTAAATCCGCTATCCAATTTAGGTCGTGCAATATTTCAAATGATTTATTTTTTAATTCCTATAGAATAAAATCAAAACATTTTATTATATATATCTTGAAAGTGTTTCTTTAAACTGACGATGATTGAGGCCATGAGATCTCACTAAATTGACACATTTAACGACAACATCCATTACATGTGCAAAAGATAACGACTTAGCACATAAGGTTTCCTGATGTACCAAGCAATGTACCGCAATGAAGTTGCTATACTTTTCTAGACTAAATTTGCTTCTAAGCCTGCCTATAAACCCGCTTTTGTGACCCGTCATTGATTTAGCACCATCTGTCGCCACACTATGCACTTTGCTCCAGTCTAAGCCCTTATCAGCAGCGCAATTCATAACGGCATTAAAAATGTCTTCTCCTGTTGTAGTTCCTTTCATAGGTATTAAGTCCAGCAACTCTTCTGTGATATTGAACTCAATATCTGTGCCCCGAATGAACACAGCCAACTGCGCAATATCATTTACATCCGTACTCTCGTCTAGAGCCAAAGATACTGAAGTAAAGGTGGAAATTCGGTTCTTTAATTGCCGTTCACTATCACTTGCCTTATCCTGTACTCTTCGTGCAATGGTTCGGCGGGATAAGCAGATTTTTTTATACTTCGGAAGATATTTTTTTAGTTAAAGTTCCAGCTGCTTCCAAAATGCATTTTTTAATGAAATCTCCATTGGATGGTTACCTAACACCATTTTAGTGCAATCGCACAGCTAACATAGATTGCACCATTACTATCAACAGAACACTCCTAAAAGTACAATATTCCAGATAATACCATATTTGGAACAACTTAATAACCTACAAACCTCTGCTTTAATGTTGCCTAACGACTTTAAGTTCATTAAAAAATTGGTACGGGATTCGTCTGTATACCTATCATATTCTTCATGTTGCGCTTCATAATGCCTTTGAATATTGTATTTTTTCATCTGAACATGTTTTTTACATATCAGTCATTGTATGCTACCAGAACTTTCCTGACATAAATACTTTTCTTCCCATTCCACATTAAATGGATTAATTTTTCTTTTTAAATCTTGGGCACTGCTTTCCCCGCTGATAACATTTCGGCAGATTTAAATCATAATAATTTCAGTTTCTGAACCACTGTCTTCAAACGCAAATACACAAATGAATTTTATGAGAGCGCAATGTAAATAATTACCCAACAACCAGGGTTCTCATTTACTACTCCGTAGCAACATGCTATGCTATCGCTACCGCTCTCACTTTGTCGGGAGCCGCAGCATAGCCTTAGCATAACAATGTAAAGTATGTGCTCTACTCTGCTCCGAGTTTTGTTAGGTAAAAAACTATAGCTGGAGTGGGAGCAAAAAATTAAATTCTGCGCTATGCTCTGGCGTAGCGGTAGCAAAAAATTGGGAGCGGTAGCACAGCAGAGCAAATGAAAATTTTCATGTGCTACAGCTCCCGAATGTGTTTGTTGTTTTTTTTTTCTTTTTTGCGCCAACTAGCGAAAATACCGTAAAACTTTTTTGACAACCTATTATTAGAAGTCCAATATATAATATTTTGCAATCGTAGAAAATGTTGGGTGTCTTAATTTAAATGCCCAAAAATTCTTATTTTGTTCGATCTGGCCATAATGGAAAATGTTATAAAAAACTCTTATTTTGAGGTGCTCTCACGCTGGAATAAGTTGGGCATCCCATTATCCCTGCATTCTGCGATGAACATTAAGTTACGGAGAAATGTAATTGATTTTTTTTCGCAACTTTTTGTGCCCATCCCTCCGTAAACTGATCTTTGCGGGCTAAAAATGTGCCCATCCCTGCATTATGACAAATGAATTTACTGCAATAAAAAATCCCCAGCTGAAAGAACATCAAAAAAACGCAAAATAACAAATATGGCCAAGTGTCTGGGGTGCACGTCACAAGCAACGTTGACTGCTCGAACGGAAACAGTATTGTATTTTTTAAGTACATTCCCCACACGTATGTATGTACATATGTATAATGAATTTTGTTTTCTTGGGTGTAATAATTAAAGGAACTAAATATTAAACAACCACAATTATATTTTTATATTATTCTTAATTAAAATATCAAATCCACGCTCTTCATCTCATAAGTCAGTTCCACGTGACAGTTTTCTAGAAATTCAAAAAAACTTAATTTATTTTTCTTGTGTTAAACGTTTATTCATGTACTTTAAATTTTTTATCTCTGCGTCAGAACACAAATATTTCATTTATTTGTAACTTACTTTACTACTATGGTACTATGAATATGGGGCGACCATGAATTTATCATGTTATAGAGAAAAACATACACACCTTACCTCTTTTTTTGCAATTACCGCGATTTAACTTATCAAACCTTCCTAAAAACTAAACTATGTATGTACAAAATAGGATATGATAATCAATAAATTAGTAGTTTCGTGAAGAAATAATTTTAATTTTTATATTTAGGCTGATCACGATAAGGTGGCTATCGGGTTATATGGTTATGTGATTAAGTAAACAACAACAAAATGCGGTATGACAAAGTAACCAACTTTGACCAACCTAGGCCCTTGTTTACAGATTATGTGGTTGTTTGCTTATTTCCAGTGTTAGAAAGTCGTTGGAATTTTACTAAATGGCAGCACAAAAAATAAATAAAACTAAGCGAATGGCATTTCCATTTAGATTTTCTTATTGGAAAATTTGCTATTAACAGCTTTTTTTTACAATCAGCAAATTAAAACCGAAATAAAAAGCATCAAGAAGCATCACAAAGCATCAAAAATCATCAATAATTATCAAAAATTATTATTTATACAAAGAATTTTTTGAACCCTTAAAATTCGGATTATTTAATAAGCACACACCTTCAATAAAGTCCATTTCCTGAATAGCAGAACTTATTTTAAATTCGATTATTTTGCTTTTTAAATTTTGTTTAGGCATTTTATAAGTAGGAATTTCATTGCACTAAAAATGTAAACAATAAACAGCTGTTTGTGTAAAAATATGCAAATAACCATACATAGGATGTTCACGGAGCATAGAGGTTATTTTTAATCTAATAATCACATAACCCGATAACCACCTTACCGTGAACAGCCTAATTATTTGTTATTATATTATTATATAAGAAAACTATGAAAATAACTTTTCCCTTATATTTATATAAGAATTATTTTAGCATTGTAACTTTTTAATGTTCAGTAATTTTTGCTTTGTTGTTTTTTTTTTTTTGACATGATAAATTAATAATTATTTAATTAAATGGTTTAGTATGCAGTTGAACCACTTTAGGCGGCTATAATTGCTTGGACACTAAGTTTTCATGGTATTCGGTTGAAATTTCCTACTTTCAGTTCTGCCATTGAGCTTGGCCCGTGTTGAGCCACTTTCTTTTTCATGACATGCCAAAGATTCTCAATCGGATTCAAATCGGCAGAATTTCCTGGACATGCCATATGCGATATCCCAAGGTCATAATAGCATATAAAACTTACTGATTTAGCCCGATGACACGGTGCGGATCCTAGAAGATGGTCTCAGAAGTATGCCCATATTGTTCTGCTACGACGGACACGATAAAATTGGATACAACTTCTCCATACTTTTGAGCGTTCATCATTCCATCAATAAAAATTAAAGAAACCCAGATAAAAAGAAAGGCACGCCCACACCATTTGTTTTACAGGATGCTTAACCGTTTTCGTCACACATGCCTCATTTTCTTCGTTCCTCTATCGCTACTGGGCTTTTAAAGCGATCCTTTGAAGAGATTCTATGGATAATACCATCTGTTTGAGGAGATGGCTTCTTTCTAGTCCCAACTCTACTGTAACGCTCTAATTGTTCCTAGTAAATTAATTACTGTCGGTTGGCTACATCCTATTTTTCTTGCTATCTCGCGAGCCGACATTCCTTCTTTTTTTAACGACAAAAATAAAATTTTTCATCACGCGTTATTCACAACAAAAATGTATTAAATTTTAAACATAACCTTTACAATTACAGATAAGTAGCTTATTTTCATAAGAAAATCCATATTCTTGTCATTCAACTATATTTCGATAGAATTGTAGTTGTTTTTATGTTTGGGTTGTTCATCTGGTTCTTACGACCATTGACCCATTTAAGTGAGCCTACTGGTCTATTTCTTCAAAGGAGAACACAAAGGTCCGTGCGCCAGAGCCCCTAACGTCGTAAGGCGACCGTTACTTCCCAAGGCGACCCGGTGTTGGGAAGGCTCCGTCCGAATACAGCCGAATTAACCTCCATCAAATCATCAACACATGCAGTTTCTGCCAAACTCCAGGAGAGATGCCATGCAGCACCTCTCATGAAGGTTGGGATATGCCGTAACCTACCATTCGCAGAGGTTGAGAAGTTACTCAAATCATGAAAACATCTGAGAGTTTTAATTTGACAATTTTATATTTTTTGACGAGTATAACAAACTATTCCGAATAAATTTTAACTTAGTATTTAAATTTCCACTAATTTTTTTATCCAGCTGGATGCAATGACAAAATGAATACATGTATATAAATGCATCCAATACGCACTTGAAAATTAATGAACTTTTTATTTACACAAAACGAATGAACAACCGAATGCATCAAAAGAAAAATGTATAACGATAAAAATATCGCACAAAATTAATGTTAAAATTATGTTAAAGAAAATTCGTCAAATCTCGCTTGTTTACACAAGGCTTTAACGGCTGTTTCTTCATATGGCAGTAGCTATTTTCGGGTCGGCTTTAGTATACCGTCCCAGGATTTCGGGAATAAAATGGGTATGGTCGGATAGAGGAGACTCTCCAGAATATATGTGTATGGTTATAGCCGTAGGAAGCTTATAGTGTTCGAGATATTCGCGTTTAAAATTTAAAATTTGCACTATTTTAATTACATATTTTCTATATATAAAATTAATTTTGCACTTACATATATTTTTCAATTTTATATGCACTAACACATCACTAATTCATTTGTACACATTTATTTTATATAATATATTGCAAAAATAGCTTCTAATATACCTTTAAATTATTGTTGAATTATGATTATTTAAGAATAACAAATGAATTACAAACTGACAAATAATCAGTGTTACCATATTAAAATATTTTACAAACTAAAACAAAAAAAAATATAAAGAAATATTATACCCTAAATACAGGAAACATAATCGTTGATAAACAATAAAAAATATACAAAAAATTTAAGCGGCCTAAAGGTCGCCCACGCAAAAAGGAGTTCTACGCGAAAAAAATTTGATACATCCCGGTGTTGGACCGACCAGGGTTATTTTTTTTGAAGCGCGGCCGAAGGCCCCCAACGCAAAAACGAGTTCAAAGCGAAAAAAATCTGATACACCCCGGTGTTGGACCGACCAGGGTTATTTTTTTTAAGCGCGGCCGAAGGCCGCCCACGCAAAAATGTTCGGAGTTCTACGCGAAAAGCATTTGATACACCCCGGTGTTGGACCGACCAGGGTTATTTTTTTTTGAAGCGCGGCCGAAGTCCGCCCACGCAAAAAGGAGTTCTACGCGAAAAGAATTTGCTACACCCCGATGTTCGACCGACCAGGGAAGGAACAGTTAATTAAGAATCATTAAAAACATATTCAACCGTATACTTGGCGAATTTTTGAGGGAATGGCGAAATTTAAATTGCAACAGACATAAAATCATTTGGGAATTATCAGGAAATATTTTTTTTTAATTTGGGAACAGTAATTATGTATTTAAAAATCTGACACTGGGTCACGTGATGGACTCAACCCTCCTCTCGCTCTAATGAGTAGTGGGGGTATCCAAAGAGGATTTAGGTTATGGAATTTTTTTATTGAAAGAATAGCAACGATTGATCTTAGATAGGGAACCTTGGGATGATTAGAGAGATGAAACAGTCTTCAAATATTTTTACAAAAATTAATGAGATGTTTCCATCAGAGTTTTCTACAAAGGAACCATTGCCTAGAATTCATTGGAAAAATTCCTCTTGTGCCGATGCTTCAGTTTGTGAGGAGGATGGAGTCATGTGTAGAAGTTCACGCAAGTGAGGAAAGTTCTCTGATCGCCATTCACTTGGGAGTGGCCAGAAACGATTCTTTTACATATGACTCAAGCAGCTCACTACTTCCGGTCTTTGACCAAGTATCCTCTGGGTAGCCTAAGAACATCCGTTTGAAGGCGAGCTAAAGTGAAAAGGCGAAATATCCCCTACATAGGGTTGTGCGCTGGGTTTGGGACCCGCCACGTATAAAAAACATCCCCAATGAATAGTAACAACCAGCCTCGGATGAGAGAACCCCCTTTTGATGACGACCACGGCAAACGAAATAAGGACTACGATTTGAGGGCATGCACCTGGAATGTCCGGACCCTTATTTGGGAAGGTGCCGCTGCCCAGCTGGTTGATGTCCTCGCAAAAATAAAGGCTGACATCACCGCCGTCCAAGAAATGCGATGGACGGGACAAGGACAAAGACGAGTAGGTCCTTGTGGCATTTACTACAGTGGCCATATAAAGGAGCGCAAGTTTGGTGTTGGATTCGTGGTGGGAGAGAGACTTCGTCGCCGAGTACTATCATTCACTCCGGTGAATGAACGTCTAGCCACAATCCGCATCAAAGCGAGGTTCTTCAACATATCGCTGATTTGCGCCCACGCCCCGACGGAAGAGAAGGACGATGTGACCAAAGATGCCTTTTATGAGTGCTTGGAGCGCACTTATGAGAGCTGCCCCCGCCACGATGTCAAAATCGTGCTTGGCGATTTTAACGCCAGGGTGGGCAAAGAAGGTATCTTTGGCACTACGGTCGGTAAATTCAGCCTCCACGATGAAACATCCCCAATGGGTTGAGGCTGATCGACTTCGCCGGGGCCCGAAATATGGTTATCTGTAGTACTAGATTCCAGCTTAAGAAGATTCATCAAGATACCTGGCTGTCTCCGGATCGAAAAACTACCAACCAGATCGATCATGTTGTGATAGACGGAAGTCACGTCTCCAGTGTTTTAGATGTGCGTGCGCTCCGAGGTCCTAACATCGACTCGGACCACTATTTTGTTGCAGCTAAGATTCGCACCCGCCTCTGACAAGAAAGGTTCGACGTCGAGAAGCTGCAATCACAACAGACAGCCGAACGATTCTCTACTCGGCTTGCACTCCTGCTCTCTGAGAACACTCGTCAACAACTCGGTATAAGGGAACTGTGGGACGGCATTTCAAACTCCTTACGTACAGCTGCAACCGAAACCATTGGTTTTCGGAAACTGCAAACAGCTGGTATGACGAGGGGTGTCGTCTCGCAGCGGAGAGAAAACAGGCTGCCTACCTCGCAACGTTACGATCGACCACAACACGTGCGGGATGGGATAGATACCAAGAGTTGAAGAGGGAAGCGGGACGCATCTGTAGACAGAAAAAGAAGGAGGCCGAAATGCGTGAGTACGAAGAGCTTGATAAGCTGGTCGACAGGGGTAATGCTCGAAAATTCTACGAAAAAATGCGGCGGCTTACAGAAGGTTTCAAGACCGGAGCATACTTTTGTAGAACCCCAAAGGTGATCTAGTCACCGATGCCCAGAGCATACTTAGATTATGGAGGGAACACTTCTCCAGCCTGCTGAATGGCAGTGAATGCACAACACCAGGAGAAGGCGAACCCGATTCCCCAATCGACGACGATGGAGCAGACGTTCCATTACCTGACCATGGGGAAGTTCGATTAGCAATTGCCCGCCTGAAAAACAACAAAGCGGCAGGGGCCGACGGATTGCCGGCAGAGCTATTCAAACACGGCGGCGAAGAACTGATCAGGTACATGCATCAGCTTCTTTGTAAAATATGGTCGGACGAAAGCATGCCCAACGATTGAAATTTAAGTGTGCTATGCCCAATCCATAAAAAAGGAGACCCCACAATCTGCGCCAACTACCGTGGGATTAGCCTCCTCAACATCGCATATAAGTTTCTATCGTGCGTATTGTGTGAAAGATTAAAGCCCACCGTCAAAAAACTGATTGGACCTTATCAGTGTGGCTTTAGACCTGGAAAATCATCAACCGACCAAATATTCACCATGCACCAAATCTTGGAAAAGACCTGTGAAAGGAGAATCGACACACACCATCTCTTCGTCGATTTCAAAGCTGCTTTCGACAGCACGAAAAGAAACTGCCTTTATGCCGCGATGTCTGAATTTGGTATCCCCGCAAAACTAATACCGCTGTGTAAACTGACGTTGAACAACACCAAAAGCTCTGTTAGAAGGACCTCTCCGAGCCGTTCGATACCAAACGGGGTTTCAGACAAGGTGATTCCCTATCGTGCGATTTCTTCAACCTCCTTCTGGAGAAATTAGTTCGAGCTGCAGAACTAAATAGAGAAGGTACCATCTTTTATAAGAGTGTACCGCTGCTGGCGTATGCCGATGATATTGATATCATCGGCCTCAACACCCGCGCCGTTAGTTCTGCTTTCTCCAGACTGGACAAGGAAGCAAAAGAAATGGGTCTGGCAGTGAACGAGGGCAAGACGAAATATCTCCTGCCATCAAGCAAACAGTCGTCGCACTCGCGACTTGGCACTCACGTCACTGTTGACAGTCATAACTTTGAAGTCGTAGATAATTTCGTCTATCTTGGAACCAGCGTAAACACCACCAACAATGTCAGCCTAGAAATCCAACGCAGGATAACTCTTGCCAGCAGGTGCTACTCGGACTGAGTAGGCAATTGAGAAGCAAAGTCCTCTCTCGACAAACAAAAACCAAACTCTATAAGTCACTCATAATTCCCGTCCTGCTATACGGTGCAGAGGCTTGGACGATGTCAACAACTGATGAGTCGACGTTGCGAGTTTTCGAGAAAAAATTCTGGTAAAGAACTTTGCGCGTTACGTCGAATATCGATTCGATGGAACGATGATCGGAAATTACGATGACATAGTTCAGCGAATAAAAGACAGCGGTTTACTACGCTGGCTAGGTCATGTTTGCGAATGGACGTCCTGAAAGTTTATTACATCCACTCCATTTTTATTCTTTACAAAACGTTTATTAATAATAATTTTATTCTTTACAAAAATTTTATTTCCTAAATTTACCTGAAGCCGTTGTGCTGACTTGACATATTCTTTATAAAAATCTTACTTGCTAAATTTACCTGAAGCCGTTGTGCTGACTTGACATTCCTCAGCATCAACGACCCGGCATATCTTATATAAACATAACAGTGGCATTTGATTTCATTTTTAAAGGAATTTAATGCTTGCTTATGAATATTTCCTTATTTATGTATTTTACAATTTTATATGTACATATGTATGTAGTTGAATCTGAAGATTCAACTTACATTTCAGAGAAATAAAAATATTTAAAAAATACTTGTCTTTTTTTTGTGTGTCGACGAGTTTGACAGTGGTGGAGTCGTTTGACGACGCAACTCCCCCAGCGTTACTGTTTGAACTCTCCTGAGTTCTTGTATTTACAATTTTTATTTTTGTTGTTTTTTTCTTTAATATTATTACTAGGATTGCTACTACTACCATTACAATGATTATCAATGATATATTAATACCATATGATACATTTTTATGGTATTTTAATTCTGCAATTTCTTTTATGTTTTCTATATTTTTTATTGCAATATCATTGAATGTTAATTTTGGTGTGTAACTTTGGTTTAATTTTTCGGCAGGGTATATAATTGTATGAATATATTCTGTTTTATTATTTTTAAATTCTTGTTTTAAAATTTCCATTTTACAATTTACAAATTTGATTATATAGTTATTTTTTAATACAATTTTTCTGTCATCGCAGTTTTGTTTTATTACATCATTTTTTGCATTTCTTATTAATATTGTGTCATCGCTTATTTCTTGTATTGATGTTTTGTTATTATATTTAAATTCGCAAGTATTTGAAAATATCCAGCTTTTACTCAATTTTAGATTTTTAAATGCTTTATTTTCTACATAATCAAAATAGTTTTCGCCAATTTTTATAACGAATTTTTCTTTTTCAATAATTTGTAATTTATTTCTATTTGGCATTGGGGTTATTAATTGAATCTTAGTTTGAAAAAATGTTCTTGGTATCTGAATTGCAAATATTATTGTATCGTTTCTGTATACTACTACTCCTACTTTTGATAATTTTAGTTTGTAAAAATCAATCTCGTATTTTTCAATTTCTTCCCTAGTTAACATACTTGGATGTACCATATTGTATTTAGCCGCCGCTATATTATTTTGTATTTCTTGAACTTTACTTTCTATGAATTTTAGTTTATTCATTTCATCATTATACAAAATTTTACTTTCAATTCTATTTTCCTCTTTGTTTATTATATTTAAAGTTTCTATTATTTGTTTCCTATCTGATTCTATAGTTCCTTTTAATAAGTTTAGTGATCTATTTAAATGTTCATTAATTACTATTTGTTTATTTAAATTTACAATGGCATTATGGCCATTTTCTTCAATAATTTTTAAATGGTTCAAAATGTCTTGTCTGTCATCATCATCCATGACTCCAAACATCCATTTATATGCTATTCCTCCTATATTTATCAAGCCTCTTTTATTTCTCTTTTTGATATTCGGTGTTATTGATGTGATTTTTGCTTTTATATTTTTTATTTCATCAAACAAAATTTCTTTATTTTCAATATTTAGTTTTTCAATATTTTCTTTAACCTGATCAACTATGTCTGCTATCTTGTTCGGATTTATAGTATGTATAACTGTACTTATTTCGTTAACTATTTCTATGTCCGCTGTTTGTATAATTGTATACCCCGCATCTTCTATTATTGGTGTAATTTGCAAAAGTGCTGTCACCAATGATATGATTATTGTTAAAAAAATAATTAAGTATTATCGTCATCTGTAAAAGTATAAATGTATAACCGTTTTAGGTTTTGATTTAAAAAAACTTAAATTGGGATTTTAGTCGCCTCTTACGACAGGCATCTCTTACCATGGGTATATTCTAGAAAGACCCCTTACCCACTGGGGTAAAAAAAATCATGTATATATATGTAGAAAAAAAAATTAAATGTTATTATCTCCATTAAATGCCCTTAGACTGAATGAATCGTCATCATCCTCATTTGGATTTTCTATGTTTGCTAATTTCATTGGTCTTTTTATATTTGCCGGATGGACGTTTTGTAAGGGAAATATTCTGAAATATGGTTGATCCTTATGCCGTACTCTTTTGTAGTTTTTAATTGGTCCTGTTTGTCTGTTTTCTATATATTCTTCTCTGTTTTGATTTAATTTGGCTATTGTTTTCTGTTTTACTGTATTTATTCTATCTTGTAATATGGATGGACAAATGTTTTCTTTGGCGTCCCTTGGAGAACATTTGATAGTTGAGTGGTACCTATCGTTATAGTTGCATATAACAATTTGTATCCTCATTTCTGTTGAAAGACTAGAGTCCTCAATTCCTGTTAGTTTTTCCAACAAGGTTGAGTGCAGTCTCTCAATGTCTGCATTTCCTGTATGGCTATTTGGTTTTGTGTGATGGACTTCTACATTTTCGGCATTTAAATATTGTATTAATTGTTCTGCTCTAAACTCATTATCCATAATAATTTTTTTAGGTTTACCGAATTTCGCAAAATGTTCCATAATTATTGTCTTTTTAGCTCTCCAGTTTCTGTCTGTTATTCTGTAAGCTGCTGCGAATTTTGTTAATTTGTCAATTACTGTTACAAATGATTGCTTATTGAAATGAAATATATCTACATGAAGTATCTCATTTTTATTGGTTGGAGTTTCAGTTAGGTGAAATTTAGGTTTAATGGGTTTCCTATCGTATTTGATTTGTTGGCATTTTTGGCAATTATTTATTATCAATTGTATTTCTTCTTTGAATTTTGGAAAATATATTTTATCTTTTAATGTATTATAGGTTTCATTTATGCCACTATGCATAGATTCTTTTGTATGGTATAGTGATATTTGCTTATGTAGTTCTTCTTCTTCTTCTATTTCTGATGCTCTTTTTGTGCATTTTATAAATTTTAAACTTCTATCTTGAGCAAACATTTCAATAAGTAGTTTTTGTATTTTATGGTAATCTGCTTCAGATACTTCTGAAAATATTCCTACAATTCCGTTTCCTTTTATATATTTTTTTAATGTTTCCTTGTTCTCTTCTTTTTCATCCATTGGGTTTATTTCAATTATTTTTCTTCCATGGAGTCTTTGCATTTGCTGTTTGTGTCTATATGTTAATATAATTTGAATTTTATATTTATTAACAATTTCTTCTTTAATTGGAAAGTGTTCAAACAGTTCTTCATCTGCTGAATGAATTGTTTCCGACAATTCTAAGTTTGATTCATTGTCGTTACCTTCTTTTATTTTTGGTGAGTTTTCAATTCGACTCAAGAAATCAGCTACAACATTATTTTTTCCATTTAAATATTCTATTTCAAAGTTGTATTCTTGCAATTTCAATAACCATCTCTGATGGCGTTGAGAAAATTCTTTTCCTTTATATTTATTAACAAGATATTTGATCGGACAGTGATCGGTTATTATTTTAAATTTATTGCCATATATATATGGTCGAAAATATGTAATAGAGAAAATTACCGCTAAAAATTCTTTGTCTGTCGTTGAATATTTTTGCTCATGATTGTTTAGAGTTCTTGAAATATAGCATACTGGTTGGCCTTGCTGTGAAAGCACTGCTCCAATAGCATAGTCACTAGCATCAGTTGTGATACTGAATTCTTTGTCGTACTCTGGGAATTTGAGAGTTGGGTGAGATGAAATGAGTGCTTTTAAATTTTCAAAGCTTTCAATATATTGTGGATCTTTAGAGTTTATTTTATTGCCCTTTTTCAAATATTTTATCATGGGGTAAGCTATTTTAGAATAATCTTTTATGAATTTTCGATAATATCCTGTTGCTCCTAAAAATCCTTTTAACTGTTTCTCAGTTTTTGGTATTGGTAGCTTTTGAATTGCTATAATTTTATCAGTATTAGGCTTGATGCCTTCTTTTGTTAAAATGTGTCCTAGGAATGTAGTTTCTCTTTGAAGAAAACTGCATTTATCTGCCTGTATTTTTAATTTATTCTCTTGTAGTTTCAAAAAAATTTTTTTTAATGAGTTTATGTGCTCTTCTAATGAAGTTGAAAAAATTAATATGTCATCTAAATATACGACACATATTTTATTTATATATTCCCTCAATATGTCATTCATAAATCTCTGAAAAGTAGCTGGGGCATTTTTCAACCCGAAAGGCATTCGGACGTATTCATATAGTCCTGCCGGAGTGACAAAAGCTGTTTTCTGGATGTCCCTTTCTGCCATTAAAATCTGATGGTAACCTTTTGCTAGATCTATGGTGCTAAAGTACTGTGCTTTTCCCAATTTATCTAAGATTCCTTCGATATTCGGTAGAGGATACTTATCGTCTACAGTCAATTGGTTTAACCTCCTATAATCAACCACTAGCCTGAATTTTTGTATTCCTGAATTATCTATCTTTTTCGGTATTATTAGAATAGGTGAGCTATATCTACTGTGACTTTTTCTAATTATCCCTTGCTCTTCTAATTCAGAAATTTGTCTTCTTACTTCTTCTTCATGTTTTGGAGGTAATCTATAAATTCTTGAATTTATTTGTTGATCCGTAACTGTTTTAATTTCATGAACTACTGCTTTTGCATTTGTGAGCTTGTCCCCTTCTTTATAGATAAGTTTATTGAAATGCTTTAATAATTTTTCGATTTCCTTTTTCTCATTTGATTTTAAATGATCAAGGTTGATGTTCTTTACTTCACTTATATCTAATGAATAAACTTGCTCTTGCATAGTTTTCATATAGAATGGAAGATTCACACCATTTTTCAAAATTATTGTCATTTTTTCGATATCAATGGTTTTGACGTTTTTAAAAAGGAAATCATTTCCTATTAACAAATCATATGGTTTATTAAAATCCATTAATAACCATCTCATTCTGGCGTTTTCTGGGTATTTGAATTCTTTGGGACAAGGGCTTTTTACCTTAACATTTGGCGTTTTAATTATTCCATTTAAAGTATTCACCAAAGTGCTTTCACTTTCAAGCACTGGTAATTTAAATTTTTCGAAACTAGATTTTTTCATTATACTTATGGTTGAACCTGAGTCGACCAAAGCATAAAATTTTTTCTCAAAAAATGTTAATATTATTATAATTTTGTTTGATGATTCCGAGGCTAATTTGTAAAAAACTCCTCGTTCGTGTTTGATTCTTGTGGATCACCTCTCCTACTCATTGTGTCTACGTCCATGGGTTCTGGTCCCCTATTTTGTACTTGTTGTCTACTATTTACTGAATTTCTTTGCTGTTGTGAGTAATTATAATGATTTTGATTTGTTGAATTTCTTTGCTGTTGTGAGTAATTATAATGATTTTGATTTGTTCGAACCTGTTCTGAATAATTTGTACGATTTTGCCATCGAGGCTGTCTTGTTTGATTGGATTGCTGTCCATGAAGGTTTATTTGACGTTGTCCGGATTGTGGACGATACTGTTGTTCAGAAAAATTTTGATTTTGTGAACGATATTGTCCTGAATAGAAATTTTTGTTGTTAACACCATTATTTTTGGTATTAGCTTGAAAGTTGTTTCCCCCTTTTTTAGATAAGGATTTAGATTTCCTTCATCCAACCCAATAAATTTATAAATTTCATTCGCCATTTCCGTTAATGATGTGACCGATTGCACTGTATATGCAAATGTCCCTGATGCTAATTGCTTTATTCGCTGAATTAGCATTCCCGAAAAATTTCTCTCATAGTGTCACCATTTTCGCTTAGTGCACTATATTCTGTTATATCATCCACGATTTCGTTTAATCTTTTACTTAATTCCGCTATACTATTTACTTTAAGAATCGAAATTTCTTTTGTGATCAACATTTGATTTTTTGTGGGTCTATAATGTTGCCTTAATTTAGTTTTACAACTTTCCCAATTTTCAGGTGGGTTTATTTGCAAAAAAATTTTTGCTGATCCACCAATTTTCAAATCATAAATAACCCTGAATACTATTTCTTCCTGTCCTACATAGTCCCTTCGTACCCTGTCAACTGCTTCAATGAAAGATGGCAATTTTTTTACAATTCCTTCAAAGGGAGATACATATCTTAAGTCTTTTTCGACTCTTTGCCTAATTGTAAGTTGATTTATTGCTGCATTTTGTGAAGCTATCTGTGTTAACGATGCCAAGCATCGAGTTAGCATTTCTATTTGCTCTGCCATATTTTTTATTTTTATTATTTTTATTATTTTTTTTTTTTTTTTTTTTTTTTTTTTACAAAGAAAGTAATGGCTTCAAATAAAACTACTACTTAAATTACTAAATTATTAGTTGGATATTATTTTACCTTGCTGTTGGTGCTGCTGTTGTTGTTGTTTTTTTTTGTTGTTTTTTTTTTTTTTTTTTTTTTTTTGTTTTGCTAAAGCTGCTGCTGCTGTCTTCTCTGTTGCTGCTGTTGATATTGTTGTTTTTTGTTTTGTTAAAGCTGCTTCTGCTGTCTCCGCTGTTGCCGCTGTTGATGTAGTTGTTTTTGTATTAAAGGTAATCCAAATGCAGTAATCCAATGGAATATTTTAGAGCTCACTTTTAGGGTTTTCAACAGTTTTCTTTATTTTTCTCAAAATAATTTTTGTTTTGCACTTTCACAAATTCTTTCACTTTTTGAATTATGTTTTTGCTTTTGCTATAGTTTTCCAACTCAAATGTATTATTTTGTTCTGCTTTGGGATTTATATAATTAGCTGTATCTTTGCCACTTTTCTTTTAATAACAGTACTTTTGTTTAATAATAATTTATTTAGCTTTTATTTAGCTTTTCTTTGCTAGCTGAGCGAAGCTGAGAGAGAATATGGAACCGTTCCGTTCGACTGCGCCAATTACGATATGATATGTAATTTATCGGAAATTACATATCTTTCGTTTGAATAATAAAACTCCGGTTTACCGTACTGAGCGGCTTGCCGTCCAGTTTATTAATAATAATTTTATTCTTTACAAAAATCTTATTTCCTAAATTTACCTGAAGCCGTTGTGCTGACTTGACATATTCTTTATAAAAATCTTACTTGCTAAATTTACCTGAAGCCGTTGTGCTGACTTGACGTTCAGCATCAACGACCCGGCATATCTTATATAAACATAACAGTGGCATTTGATTTCATTTTTGAATTTAATGCTTGCTTATGAATATTTCCTTATTTTTGTATTTTGCAATTTAATATGTATTTATGTTGTTAAATCTGAAGATTCAACTTACATTTCAGATTTCGCCATTCCTCTCAAAAATTCGCCAAGTATACGGTTGAATATGTTTTTAATGAAATACGTTCCCAAATTATAAATATTTAAAAAATACTTGTTTTTTTTGTGTGTCGACGAGTTTGACAGTGGTGGAGTCGTTTGACGACGCAACTCGCGTAAGCGGTGTCTGCGCCAATTAAGAAGAAGAATAAAAATCAATGCAAGATGATGTTTATCATTTCTACTCCAGGAAGAGAGGCTCAATCAAAATAGTTCTATTATAATACTTGAAGATTTTTTTAACTTTTCTACAACAGGATTTGCTAGTCTCTAATTCTAAACCTGTCAAATACTTCCTGATTTGTTTTTATTATGGACACTGAAGCTGAACAGATGATAAATCCGCAAACCAACCATTAAAAAGGAAAATGTCCTTTTGTCAGATTTTTAAATACATAATTAAATCATGTGTCAAATTAAAAAAAATATTAAAAAATTTAGTTATATTAGGGTTGAATATGTTTCTTGCTTAATTCGTTCGTTCCCAAATTATAAAAATTGAAATTTCACAAATTAATTCCCGATTGTTCTATACATTAATTTATGGAAATGATCAATTTATTCGCCAAGTATACGCCGGTCGGAAATTGTGCTAGCTAGTAATAATATGATATGAAAATCCTCTCTTTGCTCGTTGAGAGAGCCCATGATCTTTCAGTGCTGCCAAAGTAAACCGAGAGATCATAAGCCGCTGAACAGATGATAAGCAAACCAACCAAAAAAAAATGTTTGTGTTTAGGTTATTAAATCATGTGTCTTGAAATATTAAAAAATTTAGTTATATTAGGGGGATTCTCTTGCTCTCGCGAGATTGCACGATGACACAAAATGCAAAAATCATATACCGAAATTTGTAAGGGCATGAGAACACCCATTTCAGAATCTAGTGACATATGAACAGCTGATTCGGTCAATTTATTGTAAATGACTATTGTTCATGACTATTACTATTGTGAATTTGCGCACCTTCTGCATTCATTCTTAAAAAAAAAAAATTATCAAATCCTTATAATTTAAATAGAAATTATAAAATATATTTAAAACTTACCTTCCTCAACAATTTAACGTCGAAATATTTCTTTATGTAAAATGACAGCTAAAACAGGGTTGCAATTATGTTTTTACGTGTCATTGCACGAAAATAAACATGGGTTTTGGTCTGACATATTTTACAGCCATTGCAAATAATTTTCTGTTTGTTGTTGTGCCGTTGCACCAAGTGGCAATTCATGCACCGTGCAAGGGTTTTGCAAGAGCAAGAGAACACCCCTATTGAGTTTTTAAAGTTAATTTTGAAATTCCTTTGTTATTAAAATATATATGTACATACTATATATTTGGGTCTACTATTTTAACTATGTATACTTTTCTGTAGAATGGAAACCGAAAAATACCCATGAAGTATACTAAAAATTTCATAACTCATTCTTTTCTTTAGTGGCACCATTGTCAAATGTTATTAAAAATGTGAACTTTGCTAGTGTTCTCTCGAATCAAAGGGCTTCGTATCCTGTTATCTATGGTAACGGGGCAATTCGACAGGCAAAAATTTATGGCACAAAACGTACATTTATAGAGAAGGCGGGCCGATTGTCAAAATGTTCCACTTTTTGGAGGGGCTGAGTTTTCTATTAGTGGAATTCAATAAAAAAATTATTAGCGGATTTCACCAATAATTAACATGAGAGGTCGAAAATAGCAGAATTGAGCATTTTCATTGTTAAATGAGAAAAGTGATGCTAATTTCAATGTTTACAAATGTACGCTTACAGATTCGCGTATTTACAATGCGCAAACGACTATGGATATCATTTATAGATATTATGAAAGATATACATAAGTATGTATTTGATATCAAAGCACATAAGTATATACATATGTACTTATGTAAGTATATACATATGTGAAATTTGACCCTTTTAATTATGAATTCTATTAAATCTGTTGAAATGTCATATTTGTATTATTACCTAAATATTTAATTAATATAGGTATGATAAGTTATATATGTACTTATTTATGTATGAACTTATTTTCTTTGGGCATTATAAGTTTTGATACATAACATCTTATAACCAAGCCGTGGCACAGATTCACATATATAGGCATATAATTGCATGTACATGTAAAAAGATTCTAAAAAACCATACGCATCCCTGCCAACCACGGCTACCCGCTTGTGATAAATATTCCAATACAACTACACATTTTTTCTCTAGACACTAACACCAACGCACATTTTCGGGTTATTTTTTGTTTACCTAAATGCGATGAAAAAAAGTTTGTTTCATTTCTTGATTTTTTTGAATGAGTGCGAAGGAGAAATCATAATTGTCAATAGTGACAATAGAAAATCCCAAAAAGGGTAATAAAAAACGATTGAAAGACGCATGTCGTTCGTGATCGTACCATCAAGAAGGTAAGTAAATGAATTTTATGTGATTTTTTAACAATATTTTGAAAATAATTACTTCATTTATTTTTATAGCATTAGAAATCAGAACTGAATTGGAAGTAGCAGCAGCAGCTATATCATCAGAAGCGGCAAATATCAATTGTTAAGTAAGTATGTGAAAAAAGTGTGTGTACTTTGAAATTGGACTGCGCAGTCCAATATAATACGCAAAAATAAATACATACATATGTACATATGTATTTTATGCGTTTAAGGCGGCCTGCACAATCCAATATAATATGTGAAAACAAATGTTTGTTTTATATTTTAAATGATCAAATATCCGTAATATTTACCTTTTCTTTCAGATGTTATTATTATTTTTATGTAATTATTCTTTCTTTTCAGATTTGATCACTATTTTTATTTAATTAATCTTTGCTTTCAGAGTAAATTCTAATTGTATTTAATATATTTTATTCTTTCAGATAATATTAATCTTTTTTTCAGATATTATTATCATTTTATACAATTAATCTTTCTTTTTCTTTTAGATATTACAAATTCAATGTAATTATTATTTATTTTCAGGTTTTAATAACCTTTATTTTATTTCGAGTATTTGTCTTTTATAATCTTTTTCCACTCCTTTATTTTCGGGTTTTAATAACTTTTATTTTATTTCAGATATTTGTCTTTGTTTAAATGAGTTAAGCATCCACCCTCTCTTCTCGGTAAACTGGCGCATCCTATTAAAACAGCGCAATTCACCACAGGATGCCACTACAACCCAACCAACAAAAGGAATGGACAACGGGAAAGCTCACACAAAGACACTGCCGCGTCGATAATAAAATAAATTTTGTATCCTTTTAATCAGTCTTTTATCATCTTTTTTCAGATATTAACTATTTTTTTAATTAAATATATTTTTTTTTATATATAAATCATAATAAATTTTATGTAAAAATGTAAAAAATAAAATAAGATAAAAATTTTAAAAATTAAAAAGGTTTGTTTGAGATTTTAAGAAATTTTTAAAGTAGGAATCAAAAAATGCAACCCTGCATCAGCTGTTTAAAATGCAACCCTGCATCAGCCGTCGATTGAGGATATTAGAGCAGGACAGATATGCTTTTTTATATGACACTGCTGAATGAGCGCAACAAAGATGTATGATCACATGTATACGTACGTGAATGGGTAGAATATTCGCTCGGCCTATGGCAAACTATACATGTTTACCCATATGATTACCCACAGGCTTACCCACTGATTATCTGGTTTTTTACCCGCTCATGGTTGGCAGGGATAATGCTCACATATTCACATATGTAAGTATGCAATTTTGTGTGCATGTAAACAAATTTGAAAGAATCATACGGATAATGTTTGTAAATTTGTCTACACACATAACTTTGTATGTAAATATATTATGTATATACACCCGACGACAAAGCGTCACGGAAGACATACACATATTTACACATGTACTCATATTGCAAGTATGTATGATGATTTTTGAGACTATTGTTGGTTTTCCAGATTGGTTTTTTGATTAACATGCGTACACATATATTATTTGTGTGAGAATGTCATACGCACATACATACATATGTGTATGAAAATAGCATAATTTAATAATAATGTTATCAATTTTGCATGAATTCACAAAAATTCGCAAAATTTTATTCATTTCCATTGATATGATAGCATGTAAACGTATAAAAATATAAGCCAAAAGGCCAACAGGCGTCTGTAAAAGCAATGTATATTTCTGAGCATAATTTTCATTGAATTCTCTGCTCTGTTCACTCATTTCTGTTAAAGTTTCTGCTGCCGAGCCAAAAGTGATGAAATCCACTAATAGAAAATTCATGGCTTTTGACAGTTCACACGCTTGTCCGTAGTTGAACCTTCTCTGTAAATGTACGTTCTCTGTTTATGGCATACTAACTGTCAAATCTATTGCCATTGCCAAATCTGTATGTTGGCATTTGTTATCATAACATAACATTCCTTTGAAATTCCTTTTGTATATTTCGGTATAGTATTTTTGCAATCTGCAATCTTGCAAGAACAAGCGAATATCCCTAATCATCTGCGAAAAGGCGTTGGGTAGGTAAGTTCGAGCTGATGTAGCGCATGTTTTGAGGTCTCGAACTGTGTAAAGTTTTATATGGATGAAAAAAATGTATATGGAAAATAAAAAAGGAGAAATATACTTTTTTCTACAAATGATTTTTTTGTAAAAAAGGGTTTTATATTTTCGGACTATGATAATTATAGCAATTAAAATAATTATTTGATATGAGCAATGATATTTTGATTTATGCTTGTATCTTCTTCTTCTTCTTAATTGACGTAGACACCGCTTACGCGATTATAGCCGAGTTAACAACAGCGCGCCAGTCGTTTCTTCTTTTCGCTGCGTGGCGCCAATTGGATATTCCAAGCGAAGCCAGGTCCTTCTCCACTTGGTCCTTCCAACGGAGTGGAGGTCTTCCTCTTCCTCTGCTTCCCCCGGCGGGTACTGCGTCGAATACTTTCAGAGCTGGAGTGTTTTCATCCATCCGGACAACATGACCTAGCCAGCGTAGCCGCTGTCTTTTAATTCGCTGAACTAAGTCAATGTCGTCATATATCTCGTACAGCTCATCGTTCCATCGGATGCCATATTCGCCGTGGCCAATGCGCAAAGGACCATAAATCTTTCGCAGAATTTTTCTCTCGAAAACTCGTAACGTCGACTCATCGGTTACTGTCATCGCCCAAGCCTCTGCACCATATAGCAGGACGGGAATTATGAGCGACTTATAGAGTTTTGCTTTTGTTCGTCGAGAGAGGACTTTACTTTTCAATTACCTGCTCAGTCCGAAGTAGCACCTGTTGGCAAGAGCAATCCTGCGTTGGATTTCCAGGCTGACATTATTAGTGGTGTCAATGCTGGTTCCTAAATAGACGAAATTATCTACAACTTCAAAGTTATGACTGTCAACAGTGACGTGAGAGCCAAGTCGTGAGTGCGACGACTGTTTGTTTGATGACAGGAGATATTTCGTTTTGCCCTCGTTCACTACCAGACCCATTTTCTGTGCTTCCTTGTCCAGCCTAGAGAAAGCAGAACTAACGGCGCGGGTGTTAAGGCCGATGATATCAACATCGTCGGCATATTATGCTTGTATAAGTTTATTAAATTTAAGACTTCGCTCATTCCCAACCCATTTTGCACAATTTTTCTGTAAATTAACAATATTAAACTAAATATTAATTTTTTGGAAAAATGTCAAATCTCTTTACAGTATGTTAAGGGTAACACATACTTTTGTTAATAGGTAACCTATGTTCCACCCATGACATATGCATTATTTAGCGCATAGTTTATCCATGTATTATGCATAACAAGAGTATTTGTTACTCAAATTAGTGTTATTATTTTGGTTAGCAGTTTTTTACCTTTAACATGTAAACATGTTAGCGTGTTTGTTACCCATTTGTTAGCAGTAACAAGCATATCTGTTAACTCGATGTGTTATCTTATTTTTTACCCATTTGTTACTTCTAACAAATTCATTTCTTTTAAATATACTTACTTAAACTAATTGTTAAAATTAATTAATACCATATATGTTTTGATAGCGTGTGAGGAATAATAATTTTTATAAATAAGGGTTGTTAATATAGACTTTCAAAGTTATTAATTTTTAACGTAAATATACATATTAGTACAAGCTATATATACAGAACACAAAACGCAGGTATTCCTAAACCAAAACTTTGAAACTATAGCAATATAAAATTTTTTCTATATCTTTTGGCCCTCGCTACTACTCTTAGCTCTTTGAAAGTTTATGTAACACTTTTCTCAATTTTTTTGTTTCACACACACATCCAAAAACTATCAAGATCCTTTGCCGTTTAAACAAAAATAACGCCCCCGATGTAGATGAATATTAAATTTCTGCAAATAAGAATTTTTTTTTCTTTTATAGTTTTTCATTTGCAATTAGTTACCGCTAACTTAACCACATCATTCTATAGCACTTGAATCACCAGATGGCACGATATGTTTGTCCGATTCTGGTTGTATCGATATCGGCCATTTGTATGTTGTTAAACACTAATCCAGCTATGACTTTTCCTTCAACGTTTATTAAATGCTGTTGGAATAGTGCCTCAAAACCTTTACCACACAATTATCGTGTAATAACACCGTACTCGCGTACACTGGTTATAGTTGACAGTCAAACATTTTAATTGACTTTATTAAGATATATGAAAATATGACAGTTTATGCATTTTTTTATAAAGCGTTCTCAACACTGCGTACTCGGAACGCTTTTGAAGTGAAGGCCATTCCTCGGTCGGATATGATAAGTTCAGGCATTCCCAGATAGCTCGTGATCTCTAGCAATACCGGGATTACATGGTTTGTTGCAGTACTCTTGACTGCTCGTAGGATTGTGAATTTGGTAAATGAATCTACAATTACCAATATATGCTCGTTGCGTTTTGAACTTTTTGAGAACGGACCCAAATGATCAATGTGTATTGTCGTAAACGGTATTGGTTTAACGTTGTCGTAGTGATATCGACCCTCATGTCGTCCGCCAGGGGTTTTATTTAAAGCACAACCCACACATGACTTGATGTAGCTCTTTACGTAATTGCGCATTCGAGGAAACCAGTAGAGATTGAGAATTCGTTTTATTGTTTTGTCAATGCCCATATGACCTGCCTTATCGTGGCATTCGTGGAGTATTTGGAACCTTAACTGCTTCGGAACAACCCATAGTAGTCTGTTGTCGTATTTGCGATATAAGCGTCCCAGTTCAACAACGTAGTCGGGATATATCTTGGAGATTTTGAGATCAGCGGTATCTACTTCGTGTGCCTCTTTGTAAGGTGCACGGCTCAACGCATCGACATGGGCCATACGAGTTCCTGGTCGATGTTGAATTTTAATGTCGAATTCTTGGATTCTCAACCACCATCGGGCAATGCGTGGTATGAGCTCTCGTTTCTCCATTGTTGGTCGTAAAGCGTTGCAATCGGTGATAACTTTGATCTTCTTTGCGTATACGTAGTATTTGAAGTTTTCAAATGATTCCATATTCGCTAATGATTCGAGTTCATAGCTTTGGAAACGTTTTTCGTTGTCTGTAGTAGAGCGACTAAAGTATGAGATCGGGTGCAGTTGTCCATTCTCGACTTGCAACAAACCGCTTGCAAGGCCGATAGAGCTTGCGTCTGTATGTAGTTCGTGTTCGGCTTCGATGCGGTAGCTGACCATGGTTGGTTTCGATGATAATGCGGTTTTGAGTTCGTTGATTGCTGACTCTTGCTGTTGTCCCCATGCGATTGAGATGTCGTTGCGTAGCAATTTGCGTAACGGCTCAGAAATAATGGAATAACCAGCGCTGAATTTTCGGAAGTAGCCACTGAGACCTAAGAATTTGCGTACTTCAGTGACATTTCTCGGATGTGGAAAATTTACGATAGCGTTGGTTTTGACGTTGCCCGGACTAATGCCTTCCGGAGTTAGGTGATGTCCCAAAAATGTTATTGTTTGCGTGAACTAGTCACATTTGTTAACGTTCAATGTGAGTCCATAGGTGCGTAGTACTTGGAGTATACGATAAAGCTTTGTATACATTTCGTCGAAAGAATTGCTGCCAATTAGGATGTCATCCATATAATTTACCATGTCGCCCGTCTCCACTCGTCTTTGCATTTCTGCCATGAGTCTATTAAACACAACTGGTGCATTCTTTAGACGAAACGACATGCGTTTGAACTCATATAGGCCGTCCGTTGTGATAAAAGCAGTGTATTTCTGACTTTCGGGTGCCATTTCGATCTGATAGTAACCACTATTCAAATCGAATGTTTCATGTAGCCGTGCTTCAATATTCGGGACTGGAAAATTTTCTTTCTTTTTCATCTATTAATTCGTCGGTAACCGATACATAACCAACCACTTCCATTCTTCTTCTTTACTAAGACCACGGGACTTGAGTATTCGGATTCCGATTTCGTGATAATAATACGCTCAAGTAATTCTTCAATCATCTTGTTGACAATATCACGCTTCGGTTCTGGGATACGATAAGGCGCTTGAAATATGGTGCGATTGCTTTTAAGTTCGATGCTAGCTTGAGCTGCGTCAGTTTTGCCAATATCTTTTAGCCCATTGGAGAAAACAACGGCATAGCTTGCCAGAAGACTTTGCATCTTATTTCGTTCTGCTTCATTGCTGAAATTGGACATTAGTTTGGAAAAATCGCTCTCAGTTATTACCGTTGTCTGTATTGCTCGTCTGCTTCCGAATATTGTGCGACCATTTTCAACTTTCAGCGTAATGTTTGCATTAATGATAACATCCTGACCTATTAAAACGTCTTCTTCTAGTAACTCGTCATCAGCGATGTAGGCTTGCGTCTCGATGTTGATTCCGTCTATGCGTGATGTCTATGGTAATAGCCTCCGTGAACGTACGCATCCCTCCGCAAATGCCTTTTACTTGTAAGCAGCATTTTACGGCTTTATCGTCGATGCGTTTGGCTACTGACCTACGAATGATGCTGCATTGCTTGCCGGTGTCGATGAATGCGATATACGGTTGCGCTCTTATGTAGACTAATTTCTTGAAACATTCGTCAAGGTTGGTTGCACCAAGTCGTCGTAACGCTACTGTCGTCGTTAATTTCCTCCGTTTGAATGAACTTTGTTACACGTTGTACAGCGATGTCGGTGCAATTGTAGCATTTCAATTGTGTTTTAAATTCATCATTTTGTTTCGTTGACTCAGTATAGTTTTCGTTATTGTTGTCTCGTTTGCTTGGTTGATATACTTGTGGCTCACTTAGCCCTCACTTAGCTCTCTTAGCCCCTGTTTCATTGTTGTAAACTTCACTGCTGAAATGCTTTGTTGGAGTTCTCTATGCTTCAATCCAACTCTTGCATAGCGTATAATGGCTGCCTCACTCAGTTTGTAACGTATACCTAGTGCCGCCACTCGAAAACAATATTCTTTTATGATTTCTTTTGGCTTCCTCGTTGCATTAGCCATCACGAAATGAATTTCCGCTTCGTCTCGGTCTGAACCAAAATCGTGTCGTAACGCATTAGCAAAATTTTCCCAAGTTGTGTGTAATGTGGGTGAGGCATCCAACCACATACGTGCAACTCCTCTTAGTCGTGTATAAATAGCCAACAATAAAAATTTCTCGTCCCATCTATATGCTTCAACTACTCGATCGACTCTGTCAATAAATTGCTCTACCGTAATGCTTGCGTTATTCGTTGGATCAAATTCCGGCAGGGTATTTGCAATTTCTTTTACTGACGCGTGTCGCATATTCCCGTTCGTTGAAATATTCCCGTTCGCAGAAATAATTCCGTTGCTTTGATTGCGTGTGGTAACGTTGTTGTTAGTTGCCACTGTGCTGTCGTCGTTCGTTGAAATAGCGTCAGTGGCGCGACTTTGAACGCCTGCGCCGCCGTTGACTGCAACTGCGCTATCGTTGCTAGCTGCGTTTTGTACCGTTTGTACCTCTTGCGTACTGGCTGTACCAGTGCCGTTATTTTGTGCTTGTAGTAGCTGTCCCATCATTTCGCGTAACTGCTTCATCTCCTGTTGCAGTTGTGCCACCGTTAATATCTCGGATGACTCCTCCGTAACGTTGATTTCTTGGATGTCCACCTACAAATGAAAAATTAATTTAAAAAAAAGTGAGTATGCTTATGACCGCACGACTGAAGTGAAACTTCTTTGGCTCTGTCTATATGTATACATATATATGAATGTGTGTGTGCAATATATACATGTATGCACATATACATATATTAATTTCCTACAAATATTTAAATTTATTTTATGTTTTCATTAGTAAATTAATATTTTTGCATAGATCTTTTATTTTTTTTCATTGTTTTATTCGTTATTTTCATTATTGGGTACATCAGTAATTACTGTGGTTGATTGTAAAACCGAGACAATAGGCTTATGATACGAGAAATACGATACATATATTTTAGAATTAAAATTAGACTGAAATTTAGAAAAAAAATGCATCGATTGTTGTTCCATGTCTTGTAGTTGGTTCATTACGGTCATTATTCATTTGTAATTCTAATTTATCTCGTAGAAAGTTTATCAAGAGTTGTCCATCTTCGGATGCGAAATTGATATTGAAATCTCCTGCTAAGATTAGTGGCAACGTATGATAGTTTTCTCCTAGTTCTTCAGAACCCACTCGACCATAAATCATAAGTCTTCTGTATACAAACTTTATGATATTATTAACTGTGTTATTGGGCGAAATGTAAACAACTACCATTATGATGTTTGTTCCATCGTCCAAAACACAGTGAGCAGCACATATATCACCAATTGATGACTAACCAATATCAACTTCACGAATATGTCGTAATAGAATGTCCATGTTCGAAGTTATTATATTCGAGGTATCATTAGCAATTTCAACTATTGCATCTGGTTCCTGTTGTTGCTTACATTGTTGTTTAAGCAGTGCTTTTCGTGCTCTGAATTCTCGACCACGTTCTGCAGAAGTTTTTGGCGCTTTATTTAACCTATAATTCCATAATTTCAGTTGTGTAAATGTAGTAAATTATTATTAGAGTCATGAATGATCATAAAAGTAAAATCGAAATTAATGTACCTAACTTCAATCAATTGTCTCGGTTTTTGTACATGATCTATGTATAGTGAGATTTCCATCATTAACTTCCATTTGATTATTGTCATGTTCAATCACGATGTCACCAATTATTTGTAATGGTAAACCTCTACAATTAATAAGTATTTTATAATTTACGAATTAGTTAAATTTTATGTTAATCTATTTTAGAACTTTGCTGAAGTAAATTGTAGAAACGTGAGGCTAAAATACGGAGGAGTAACAAGGAAAAAGCGAGAGAAAAAGAGAAAGAGAGGCAAGAAAAGGACAGAGAATCAAACGCGTCCCAATGTCGAGAGTAGAATGCCGCATATTAGTAGAGGGAGAAAATAGTCAAGGACAAAGCAACAATGCATATGACGCTACGACGCTAGCAACTGGTTTGAGATGCGTACTCACCTTCGTGATTCATTATCAATTGATTGGGTCTCACTAGGTTTAAAATCTTGTCTTGAATCTGTTGTCACACACTTTTTATGCACAATTTCCGTACGTAATTTCTTCTTAGTTGGTGGTCCTAAAGCACCGCTTTGATACTCGGAGTCTGTGTCACTTTTCTCCATAATTTGTTATTATTTACCCGAAAATTCAGAAAACATAAACTTTAAAATAAATTTACAATTTTATTCACTTTAAACGTAAAATATTGAATGTATTGAACAATATTAATTCGTAAAATTGTTTCAAAACGCAATAAAATTACAGTAAATTACAACAAAATAACCAAACTATCACCATTCGCGTAACGCTAGTAAAATCGCAAACGAACTACTGACTGAAGAGAAAGAAAGAAAAATGTGCGTGCGCACTGCTGACGCTTGCCTATATCCCCACCAATTACCGTTCGCCTCGCCTGATCACACTTTTCGTAAGGCGTTCGTCAGCTTACTCCCCAAGCCAAGCGCACGTAAAGAAGTTTCACTTCAAAAACATTTTCCAGTGGACCAAATTGTGAATCTAAACCATTCTCGAATTTCCTTGAACACACACACAAAATTTCATCGAAATCGGTCCAGCCGTTTAGGAGCAGTTCAATTACAAACGGTCAGAAGATTTATATATATACAGATATGACAGTTTATGCATTTTTTTTATAAAGCGTTCTCAACACTGCGTACTCGCTATTTTACGTTGTTCACTCGCTGACGGTTGCTTTTTGACTGTGCCCTTTTGGTTGCTGCCACTTACTTCATTTCATCTGACACTTGTTGGGCAACAGAGTTGCCATCGCTTACAATTGGATAACTGTAGTAAAGAAAAACATACTATATTAAAAATATTTGTTAGTTAATAACAATTGGTGACAAGCACAGTTATTCCCAACGCTACTACACAGTTTCAAAGGCAGCGGTTTGATTAAACGTATTTATAACCACCAAACAGCTGCAGTTTCTCTTATTTACGCTTGCTCCCATTCATTTGAAAATTGCAGAAAATGTAACAGTGTTGGTGAAAAGCTGGAAATGTTTCAATATGTTTGTACAATTTTATCTGGCAACCCTTCTCGTGCTCAATTGTGAAATTTCGTGCTCTTGCAAAGTTGTTTGATTTATATTTAAAATTTTATTGTGAAAATATCTTGATTAAGTGATCTGTTAAGAAAAGTATCTCTGTTATATTGTACTATTGAAGCAATTCAAATTGACTTTAATTGGGTGTTGGCTAATTTTAATTTATTTCGCCTTAACAAAATATGTTCTAATAATTATATAAACCAAGAAAAAATAATATTATAGGTAATCCAAAATTGTTCTATGGTTTCGCCAACTCCAAACGCAAGAATTCTAATTTTCCGTCAGCGATGAAATATAAGTCTACTATGTCCAGTGACAATCACACAATTTCTAATATGTTTGCTAAGTTCTTTAGGTCCAATTACTTTTTAAAAACTCTAAAAATGTTACGCATCAGCACAAGTTATGTCCGATTTTTGTAATTAATGCACCCACCATTTCCGAAGCAGACGTCTTATATCAGTTAAATATGTTAGAACTATCATTTAATTATGGCCCAGATATACTATGCCAAATATATGTATGCATATACCAACCCTTAACAAAACTATTTAATACATCTCTTAAGCAAGGTTCATTTCCATCTATATGAAAAAGTCATTAATAACTCCTTTGCATAAGAGTGGATTTATGTTATCCATTGAAAAGTATAGGGAAATTGCAAAGTTTTCAGCAATACCTAAACTTTTTGAAGCAATTATAACAATTGAAATAACCTTCTGGATATCTCCACTAATTTCTTGTTCCTAAAGGGAAATCTACAGTAACTAATTGCTAGAATTTGTATCACATGTATCAACGGGCTTTAGGGAGAATAAGCATATTGATGTTATATACACAGATTTTAATAAAGCTTTTGATCAAGTAAACCATTAAATTCTTTTGAATAAATTCATCTTCTTGGTTTTCAACCAATATTTCTAAAATGGGTTGCTTAATATCTTTGTAACAGAACTCAAAAAGTTGTATTTAACGATCCTTTTTCTGACATAATCCATATTCTGCAGGTAGCCATCTTGGTTCAATTCTGTCCTTGTTATTTATTAACGACATATCATCTATTAAGTATTCAAGAATTTTATTATATGCTGACGATGTAAAACTTTTTAAATCATATACTTTAATTAGTGAAAGTTGCAAACAGGCAAATTAGTTTTCAACCTAGTTTTCTTGGTCTGTTAGAAATGATATGCTATTAAACCTTAAAAAATGTAAAACGATGTGCTTTTCACGTAGATCTGTAGACCCTACTTCATACGTAACACAAAAATTTAGCATGGGGCAAGTATGCAGTTTTGTTGATCTAGGAGTAACTATGGACGCCAAATTCAATTTTAATATTTCATCGTCGATGGCATCTTTTGTTAAACGATGGCAAAAAATATTTTTATAAGCCTATATAAGAGTATGCTTCTGTGGTTTGGAACCCTAGTTATCAAGTCCATTCGGAGAAGTTACGATTCCGTTCAAAAACAATTTTTACTTTTTGCCTTAAATTATTTGCATTGGGATTCCAGGTTAAATCATCCCTCTTATACTAACCGTTTAAAACTTATAATTCTCCGTACACTCGCTAATCGTAGGGAAATGCTTAGTATAACTTTTCTTGTAAAACTCATGAATGGGTCAGTCTGTAGTCCATTTCTCTTATCTGATATTAATTTTAACGTTCCCGCTCGCTCTACTAGGCAGTTTAGACCTTTACTTTTGAAATTTTCTAGAACAAATTTTGAGTTTAACGAACCGTATGTGTCACGTATGTATGTGTACGATTTTAATTTTCAATCCATTATATTTGATCTAACAGACTCACTCTTTACCATTAAAAAATTATTTTATCTACCCTTAATAAGTAACACTGAAAAATAATAAACTTACTTTAATCTAATTCTTAATATTGGCTGTTGAAATTTTTGTTTCTGTAGCTGAGCAGCTTAAGATCGCTACGCTTAAAACTCTCTTGCCTTTTATGACTCGGCTAATTCCGCTCCTTTGCGGATTGTGCCCATCGGGTCGCCTGGGCGGGAGGAGGGTAATCGTTGGGTATTATTATTTACTCTGTTACCTCCGTCTTGTAGGCTCGCTACTTTTGAGGTGCACGCCAAATGGAACAAGTTGGGCATCCATTTATCCCTGGTACGTGTGAAGTTAGCTTTCACAATTATGCTATGAAATACTGACCACTGGTTTAAACCTACAAGTAACCAATCCTAATTTTTTCACAAATTCCCCTAAATTACAGTCCCAAAACCTCTTGCCCATAGTTTTTGTCTGACACATACCTAAATAAACGCGGTGGCAACGCTGACCCAGAGAATGTTAATAAATAGAGAAGGGGCAAATGTTAGCTGTGTTATTTATGACATGAAAATTCTTAGGTGTTTCTAATGCAGTTAGATACCCAGAAGTCAAATCTGAAAACAGAATTTTTCTATCACCCACAGATATTCTGTAACCTGCGGCTTTAGATTTTACAATACATAAAATTTTATTATATTGCATCATCTCATATTTTCATACTATCAGGGATTTATCTGGTTTAGACCGATTCTGCCTGCTTGTTTGAAGTAAACAGCGTATTTTACGATCATTTTATTTTACAAAATTTATCAGTAGACTAACGGTGTCCGAATCGGTTACGTGTTCTATGTTTGGATAGAAAAACGTTTTTGATTTCACTTTCTTTTACGTTTTTGAAATTACGATTTACCAAGACAAAGCATGGGCCCCTCATATCTGTTGTATAACTTGTGTAGAGTTGTTAACAGTTTGGTTAAAAGCTTCAAATCGTAAAATGCCCTTTGCAGTGCCAATGGTTTGGAGAGAACCTAAAGAAACATAAACATACGGTTAAGTACTGCAATATACCATAACCTTCAAGACCTGTCAAACACAGTGAACAACTTCCTATTCCAAAAGCACCAGAATCTTGAAGTCTCGATGAAGAACTAGAATCGACTAGCTCTTCAATTGTTGATACAGAAACCGCAAAGGAATTGACAATCCATCCTTTATTTGATTTACCAGGATGTTCAACAGTGCCGCATCTAATTTCATAGGGTCAACTTACTGACTTAGTTTGAAATCTAAGCATTTCAAAATCGCAGTCCGAACTTTTAGCATCCAGACTAAAAGGTTGGAATCTTCTTTTCAGTGATGTATATATTACATTTTACAGATAAGACAGAAAGAATTCACAATTGCTTTCTTCTTGTATCTGAAAACAAAATTTCCAGTCAGTGAAGAAAAAATTAAGGAGGGCATATGTATTTGTAGGTCCGCAAATAAGAGAACTAATGAAAGCTAAAACATTTAAGGAAATGCTCAATGAATTTGAAATACGAGCCTGGAGTGCCTTTAAAAGTGTTGTTAAAAATTTTCTTGGAAATGTGAAAGCTGACAATTACAAAGATCTTGTGACTGAACTACTTACTGCCTATAAAAAATGGGTTGCAACATGTCCCTTTAAATTCACTTTCTGTTTGAAAATAAAATTTATGATAAGTCGTGGCTCTATGTCTATTGTCTCGTCTACAGATATCCAAACATAATTATTGGCATCTTTCGTTTTTAGCTCAGTTAAAACTTTATTTTACAAAACTCTGCCGCAACTTTGATTCACAAAGAATTTGATAGTTGGTACATGTATTTCGGAAAAAACCATTTAACACTTGGATTGCAGATCTTTCTTCACGGTATATTCGCTTTGAGAAAGGTTTCACAAAGATCCACAGCAAAGGTGTTTTGTGGCTGATATTCCGTCAGAAGAGTTTGTGTTGTAAGGGTTTTTTCTTCTCTGCAGCCTCTTTAAGTTTTGCCTTTACAAGGAATTGTTTCACATTAAATATTTTTGTAGCCGCAATTACCAGTTCACACACGGACTCTTTTTTCGCCCAGATCGGTTTTTTTTGGGCGAGCGGACGACGAGGAAAGACGAAAAGACCGTGCCCTGGAGCTCGGGTGACACGCTTTCTAATCTTATTCGTAACAGTTCATTGCTACGCAATTCTGTACTATTTTTCATTTTGATATTGTAGTATTCATAATATACGATCTGTTCGGAAATTTGAAATTTGTTATCTATATGCATAGTAAAATAGAAAATTAAAAAAATTTGTGATGAGGCTAAAAATAAGATACTTTATTAAAAAATTTAATAACATTTAGAATTATTATAGATGAAAATATATATGTATAAGTAATAAGGAGGATGGAGCCATGTGTAGAAGTTCACGCAAGTGAGGAAAGTTCTCTGATCGCCATTCACTTAGGAGTGGCCAGAAACGATTCTTTTACATATGACTCAAGCAGCTCACTACTTCCGGTCTTTGACCAAGTATCCTCTGGGTAGCCTAAGAACATCCGTTCGAAGGCGAGCTAATGTGAGAAGGCGAAACATCCCCTACATAGGGTGATGCGCTGAGTTTGGGACCCGCCACGTAAAAAACAATACCAATGAAAACTAAACGACAGCCTCGGATGAGAGGCCCCCCTTTTGATGACGACCATGGCAAACGAAATAAGGACTACGATTTGAGGGCATGCACCTGGAATGTCCGGACCCTTAATTGGGAAGGTGCCGCTGCCCAGCTGGTTGATGTCCCCGCGAAAATAAAGGCTGACATCACCGCCGTCCAAGAAATGCGATGGACGGGACAAGGACAGAGACGAGTAGGTCCTTGTGACATTTACTACAATGGCCACATAAAGGAGCGCAAGTTTGGTGTTGGATTCGTGGTGGGTGAGAGACTCCGTCGCCGAGTACTATCATTCACTCCGGTGAATGAACGTCTAGCCACAATCCGCATCAAAGCGAGGTTCTTCAACATTTCGCCGATTTGCGCCCACGCCCCGACGGAAAAGAAGGACGAGGTGACTAAAGATGCCTTCTATGAGCGCTTGGAGCGCGCTTATGAGAGCTGCCCCCGCAACGATGTCAAAATCGTGCTTGGCGACTTTAACGCCAGGGTGGGCAAAGAAGGTATCTTTGGCACTACGGTCGGTAAATTCAGCCTCCACGAGGAAACACCCCCAATAAGTTGAGGCTGATTGACTTCGCCGGATCCCGAAATATGGTTATCTGTAGTACTAGATTCCAGCATAAGAAGATTTATCAAGCTTGACTGTCCTGACTGTCTCCGGATCAAAAAACTACCAACCAGATCGATCATGTTGTGATAGACGGAAGACACGTCTCCAGTGTTCTAGACGTGCGTACGCTCCGAGGTCCTAACATCGACTCGAACCACTATCTTGTTGCAGCCAAGATTCGCACCCGCCTCTGTGCAGCAAACAACGCACGTCAACAAACACAAGGAAGGTTCGACGTCGAGAAGCTGCAATCACAACAGACAGCCGAACGATTTGCTACTCGGCTTGCACTCCTGCTCTCTGAGAGCACTCGTCAACAACTCGGTATAAGGGAAGGAACTGTGGGACGGCATTTCAAACTCCTTACGTACAGCTACAACCGAAACCATTGGTTTTCGGAAAGTGCAAAAGAACAGCTGGTACGACGAGGAGTGCCGTGTCGCAGCGGAGAGAAAACAGGCTGCCTACCTCGCAACGTTACGATCGACCACAACACGTGCGTGATGGGATAGATACCGAGAGTAGAAAAGATAAGCGACACGCATTTGCAGACAGAAAAAGAAAGAGGCTGAAATGCGTGAGTACGAAGAGCTTGATAAGCTGGCCGACAGGGGTAATGCTCGAAAATTCTACAAAAAAATGCGGCGGCTTACAGAAGGTTTCAAGACCGGAGCATACTCTTGTAGAACCCCCAAAGGTGATCTAGTGACCGATGCCCAGAGCATACTTAAATTATGGAGGGAACACTTCTCCAGCCTGCTGAATGGCAGTGAACGCGCAACGCCAGGAGAAGGCGAACCCGATTCCCCAATCGATGACGATGGAGCAGACGCTCCATTGCCCGACCATGAAGAAGTTCGAATAGCAATTGCCCGCCTGAAGAGCAACAAAGCGGCAGGGACCGATGGATTGCCGGCCGAGCTATTCAAACACGGCGGCGAAACTGATAAGGGGCATGCATCAGCTTCTTTGTAAAATATGGTCGGACGAAAGCATGCCCAACGATTGAAATTTAAGTGTGCTATGCCCAATCCCAATCCCAACTACCTTGGGATTAGCCTCCTCAACATCGCATATAAGTTTCTATCGTGCGTATTGTGTGAAAGATTAAAGACCACCGTCAACAAACTGATTGGACCTTATCAGTGTGGCTTTAGACCTGGCAAATCTACAACCGACCAGATATTCACCATGCGCCAAATCTTGGAAAAGACCCGTGAAAGGAGAATCGACACACACCACATCTTCGTCGATTTCAAAGCTGCTTTCGACAGCACGAAAAGGAGCTGCCTTTATGCCGCGATGTCTGAATTTGGTATCCCCGCAAAACTAATACGGCTGTGTAAACTGACGTTGAATAACACCAAAAGCTCCGTCAGGGTCGGGAAGGACCTCTCCGAGCCGTTCGATACCAAACGAGGTTTCAGACAAGACGACTCCCTATCGTGTGACTTCTTCAACCTGCTTTTGGAGAAATTAGTTCGAGCTGCAGAACTAAATAGAGAAGGTACCATCTTCTATAAGAGGGTACAGCTGCTGGCGTATGCCGATGATATTGATATCATCGGCCTCAACACCCGCGTCGTTAGTTCAGCTTTCTCCAGGCTGGACAAGGATGCACAGAAAATGGGTCTGGCAGTGAACGAGGCCAAAACGAAATATCTCCTGTCATTAAACAAATAGTCGTCGCGCTCGCGACTTGGCTCTCACGTCACTGTTGACATCTGTCAATGTGTTTTACGAGGGTATCTGCCTACGAAGGCTCAAATCCACGGTGCTATCTATTGCTAGTAGAACATAGATCAAATTAATGCGTTGATCAGCGCCCCAAAGCGTAAGTGCATGCACAACACTACACTCTGGAAGAAACCAAGGTATGAGTGCCGCCCCACACACATACACTTTGGTTCCAATCCGTTCGGGTGAAAACCAAAGGAGACACCCTAGCCACCTTGGTCGGGTTCGAGGCCCATCTAAAACCTCTGCCGTACTCTGGGTCCGGCACCCGGCCGCAGTGCGACTCCACACATAACTCCACGTCATAACTTTGAAGTTGTAGATAATTTCGTCTATTTAGGAACCAGCAGTAACACCACCAATAATGTGAGCCTGGAAATCCAACACAGGATTGCTCTTGCCAACAGGTGCTACTTCGGACTGAGTAGGCAATTGAAAAGTAAAGTCCCCTCTCGACGAACAAAAACCAAACTCTATAAGTCGCTCATAATTCCCGTCCTGCTATATGGTGCAGAGGCTTGGGCTATGACAGCAACCGATGAGTCGACGTTGCGAGTTTTCGAGAGAAAAATTCTGCCTAAGATTTTTGGTCCTTTGCGCATTGGCCACGGCGAATATCGCATTCGATGGAACGATGAGATGTACGAGATATACGACTACATTGACATAGTTCAGCGAATTAAGAGACAGCGGCTACGCTGCTAGGTCAAGTTGTCCGGATGGATGAAAACACTCCAGCTCTGAAAGTATTCGACGCAGAGGAAGAGGAAGACCTCCACTCCGTTGGAAGGACCAAGTGGAGAAGGACCTGGCTTCGCTTGGAATATCCGATTGGCGCCACGTAGCGAAAAGAAGAAACGACTGGCGCGCTGTTGTTAACTCGGCTATAATCGCGTAAGCGATGTCTACGCCAATTAAGAAGAAGAAGTAATTTTAATTAAAACAGAATTCATTTGGTGTTTTAAATTTACATAAAAATATTAAGACGCTTTCATTTTTATTTGTTTTAATCGTAATTTGAATATCGTTTTGTCTTAAACAAGAAATGTAATTAATTCATTAATATTTTATAATAAATAGAAAAAATTTGGGGTAACAAATTACTGGCTTTTAATATTTTCCAAAAGAGTAGGAAATTCCCTCAAAAATTATAAATAAATATATCAGTAGTGGGTATTCAATACATTCTAATGGATTAGGGAATATCCAAATTAAGCATTTGTTTGAAAATTTAAATAGTTATTAGCTGGTATTATTCATAATCTTTTATAACATTCATGGTAAGGCAAAATGTGAGGCCAAGATAAAAATTATCTATGCAACACGCTCTAAGCGTGATGTACCTGAAACGCTCAAACATTTGCGAAAATTTAGTGAAAAGGAAGATAGAACAAAAAAAAAACGTTAACTTGGGCTGCATCGAAGCTAATGTACCCTTCACAGGTGCATTTCTTTTAGTAACTATGTGTTCAGTTTGTATGGAACCTATATGCTATATTAATCCGATCTGAACAATTTTATCGGAGATTATATTATTACCTTAAGCACTAATCTATGTTAAATTTCGTGAAGATACCACGTCAAATGCGAAAGTTTTCCATATAAACCCTTTATTCCGATCGTTCGGTTTGTATGGCAGTTATATGATATAGTGAGCCGATCTGAAAAATTTCTTCCGATATTACATTATTTCTATGAACAATAACTCATATCAACTTTCGTGAAGATATATCTTCAAAATAGGAAGTTTTCCATGCAAGCATTTGATTCCGATCTTACAGTTTGTATGGCAGCTATATGCTGTGGTTAACCGTTCTGAACGATTTCTTCAGAGATTACATTGTTGCCTTAGGAAATAACATATATCAAATTTCGTGAATATATATTGTTAAATGCAAAAGTTTTCCCTACCAGCACTAGATTCCGAATGTTCAGTTTGTATGGCAGCTATATGTTATAGAGCTCCGATATCGGCAGTTCCGACAAATGAGTAGCTTCTTGAAGAGAAAATGACATTTGCAAAATTTCAAAACGATATCTCAAAAACTGAGGGACAAGTTCGTATATATACAGACAGATCGACTCAGCTCAACATACTGATCATTTATATACATACATATGTACTTTGTAGGGTCCCCGACGCTTCCTTCTGGGTGTTACAAACTTCGTGGCAAATTTAATATACCCTATTCAGGGTATAAAAACTCTACTATACAGAATGACACCAAAAGTGAATTTGCCGATAACGAGCAACAATAGAGTCCCTATGTAAACGCCATACATACTTGTATAACAAAGCAATTACAAAATGTGCAGAACAGCACAGAGCGATTCGACCTAAATACGCCCGGAAACTGACTTACCATTCGACGTACTTATGAATTCGAACAACAATTTATTTTCTTTCGCCGTTGTAAATTAACCACCACGGCTGAAAAAACTTGTTTGGTAATCAGCTGATCGATACCTAACCTTAAACATGTTGTCAGATGTATTTGCAAAAGTGGACGCTTTACATTGCTGCCAGAAAAAATGTCAAAATAATAAGTACATACGCCCGTGTAACATTCAATGACTAATAAATTATTTTTTATTCATGTTCAAAGAAAAATAATATCATATCTCATTTAATATATGGCTTAAATAACAAAAATAAAGATATTTGTAATAATAGTTGGAATAGGTACTTAAATTTCTAGCAAATAATAAAAAAGGTGCTTGGAGTCCCTACGCGTGGAAGAAGTTATACTTCTTAGTGATATTCAGAAATGCATATCATTTTGTATGAAAGAAAACTTGAACATTTAAATTCATTATGCACATTTTATAAAGCAAAGTCTAAATGAAGGAATTTTGACTCGGAAAGTAGTTCTGTCTCTTCGTTGCGGAAGGCAATATGCAGCGTAACCATCTCTCTTTCGTACTCTTCGAATTGGGTTGTCATATTATAATTTGCATATCTTATATCATGGTGTTTAGTCAATTTCTTGTACATATTCATTATTGGCGTTGCATTTGTATTGCGCACAAACCTGGGCCAAAGTAAAATGAATTTTCTTTTTATTTTTCTTTGCAGTTTTTCATTAAATTTAAATAAGTTCCTTAATAAATTTAAATAAGTTTTTTAATAAATTTAAATAAATTTAAGTAAATTTACATGTATTTTCATTTATATTTAATTATTTGCCCTAGTTGTCCATTTTTTATTTTCTCACACATTTCAGCCGATTTTTGTATAGAAATTTGACCGGCGTAGAAGCAAAATGCGAAACAATCATACATATATTATGTCGTTTGCACATTTGTCTGTATGTTTGCGAAAGGAAATGTTCTACAAAAGCATATTTCTATACTTAAACAAAATTATTTGAACCATCGTATATTTCTTACATGCATAACCAAACCATACTTAAGACAACGCCACGAAAGTGTCAATGGTGAGTAGTACATGAAAAGTCACAATGTGAACGCAGGTTCGAATCTCGACGGACTTAGTGTTTAATTTTTGCATTTTAACATCGTATACTATACTAATAAATATTTTTCTTACTAATAGAAATTAAATTTATCACAGCATATACCTAATATACATATACATAATATTGCTGTGATAAATTTAATTTCTATTAGTAAGAAAAATATTTATTAGTGTAGTCTACGATGTTAAAAGGCATACATCTTCTATCCTATCTTATGTATCTGCACATGCTCATATGAATGTATGTATACGCATGCGCGCGTTCAGAAATTCAAAAAAGAAATGAAAGAGAAACGAAAGAAATAAAGTCACACAAAATAGTTGAGAACTCGCAAAAATGAAGGACAAACGAAAGAAAAATAATGCGCAAGCATACATAAGCGTACTGTACTTATTGACTACATTATTTTTGTGTAAAACCTTGGAATTTATTTATTAAAACCACCACTCAGAAGTCGTTTTATCCGTTGTAAGTGAGCGATATTCGAAGAAACATCATTTCTAATATGCCACAAAACAAAATTAGAAATGAAGTTCATAAATCTCACGCTGTCAGATAAAACGATATACCTCGTCATCGCGGGTCGATTTCCAAACAATGTAAATGAAGACTAACTACAGAAATGATGTATAGTCTTAATTTTTCAAAGGCCAACGCAGAGTATTTCACGCGAAAGTCACACAAAATAGTTGAGAATTCGCAGACATGAAAGACAAACGAAAGAAAAAGACGTATAACTTCAATAATACACAAGCATACAAACATACATATGAGCAGCAGCAAGGAAAGAGGTAACAATCGGCGATCCATTGTATATTTCTTTCATGCATAACCAAACCATAATTACGACAACGCAATACAAGTGTCAATGGTGGTGTTGGTGGTAAGCGCTTGAAAAGTTACGACGAGCAAGTAGGTTCGAATCCCAACAGAATTTATCATCAACCAAAAATTGAAACATTGTTCTACAATAACAACAATAGCATAAGCATGGCAACATTGTGTTGTTGGTAGAGGTTGCGCAGTTATGAATTTAACGCAACCTTTTCCGAACTCGCATAAGAAGTATAACTTCAAAAAGACAAAAAATATGGGTGGACAAAATATAATAATAAGTACATCAGGTATCTGTGAATGAAAAAACGTATTAATTTGAGTTTTCTGGCTCCTATTTGATTTTTATTTACTTCTTTCATCAGTATCTGGTATATTCGCCATTATTTTCAATTCCTTTTGAGATTCGATTTTGAAAACTGGAGATAATTGGAGTCTCATACCAGGTTTTTTCAACAAAACTCCCTAACTGATCCTTATTTTGGAACGATTGCTTCCCAATCCGTTGCTTTAGCTTCCCCAAAAGTTTTTAATTGGATTCAACTCGGGAGATTGACATGGCCTTTTAAGAAAAGTCACACCATTGTCCTGGAACCAATCTTTTACCAACCTCGACGTATGCTTAGGATAATTATCCTGCTGAAATTTCCATATTAGTGGCATACTTTCCTCAGCATATGGCAGCATCGTGTTTTCCAAGATATCTTTATATTCGAATCTATTTATGTTACACCATACCACGAAAAGCAGCCCCAGACCATTATGTTGCCGCCACCGTGTTTAACGGTCTTTTTGTAGACTGTGAAGGCAAATCTTTGCCTTTCGGACGACAAACGTTCCGTCAGGCATCATTTTCGAACAAATTAATTTTTGTTTCGTCGCTCCACAAGATATTGCGCCCACTTTTTCTCACCTCTTGGGCCGGACCAATTTGAATGATTTTTCGCGAAATATAGTATTATCTCAATTTTTTTCACAATTATGGTATTCTGGCTATCCTGCCAGGTAAATTAGCTCGATATAGTATTCGTCGAGCCATTCGGGAAGATATTATGTTACCAATATCGGCTGATATTATCCTTGAAGATACCAATGGGTCCTTTTTACCAAGAGTGACGATACGGTTGTCCGTTGTTGTTTATGTCTTTTTTGGTCGACCGCGAGTTACAACATTCTTTTTCATCTTTAGGACATTCTGCACGAAATACAATGAACGGTCTAATGTTTTAGCAATATTCCTAAGACTTTGGGCCTCTTTTCTGAGATTTAAGACGATTTCCTTTTCCTCCGCACTGCAATGCTTTTTTCTACCCATCTGTACAATTTTTTAGTTTTCAATGCGTTTTAAACATGGAGCTATACAACCGAAAGAGCAAACCATTACAATAAATCGTCCGATTTGCTGAAAATCTTAAAACAATTACCAATGTACTTATTATTTTGACCACTTAGAAACACGAGCAGCAACAATCAATTGCCACGCTACAAAGAGGGGATTCAGTATTTTCTTTTCATTATAAAAGGTACTACAATATCGAATTTAATAAAATTAACCCTTAGTTGCATTCGTGTACTTCACCAAATATTCAAAATTCAATCATGAATGCAGCCTAAAGGAATGTACTTATTATTTTGACCATATGTGTATGTATCAACTGATTTATAGAATCGTTTTTGTAAACAAAATAAGGATTCCTGTTTTGTTATGGATTAAAATGTAAGAAAATACCTTAATATGCAAAATTTTTGGAATATGCTTTTAAGTATTGCATATGCACAGTGGATATGCATATGTACAGATCATATTACATATGTAAATTAGTAAAAATGGCTTTTTTTTACTTTCACAGCTGTTACTCGCTTTATTCTTTATTGCTTAATGAACTCTAGCATTCCACTTCAACCTGACCGACTTTCTTGTTTTGCTCCACGGAGAAACGGTTCTGTTTTGTTCTTTCGAGCTGCAGCAGAGAACGTATATTTATAGAAAAGGTCCAACAACGGACAAGCGTAAAAACTGTCAAAAGCTAACAAAATGCGATGAGCGTGTTTCACCACAGCTAGCTCAGAAGGATAAATGTTAACAGTGGCGCGTGAACAGAGCTGAGCATTTAATGAAAATTATGCTCTGAAATATACATTGCTATTACAGACGTATGTTGGCCTTTTGCTTATATTTTTACATGTCATCATATTAATTGATGATTATCATTTTGCGTATTTTTATAAATACATGCAAAACTGATAATATTCTAATTAAATTATGCTATTTCCAAAACAATAATTGTAGTTAATGTACGAAAAAAAGCTATTTTTTAAATATTTCTTTTGTTTGATACTATAATATATGTATGTAATTTCATACAATATGTTTGTATATACTTATGCTATATATATATATTATGACATACTATCATAATATCCTAAAAAACTTAATATATTATATAATATTGTATGTAAATTACATTTCTTCACTTAAATTTTCATACGCATCTAGATATTAGCACATAGTTACATATATACACATGTAAGTAGAATTCAAATTCAAATCGTGATATTATCATTTATCAGTAAAAAGTGTGCGCGCACTGCTCTATATGTACATGCATATGCATATGTGTACGACATTGCCGAACAAATAATGTATACACAAACCAACATACAAATATGCGTACACATGTAAATATGTGTGTATGACATTCCCACACAAATAATGCATACACAACATACATATTTACATGCGTTCACATGTACATAGATATGTCACCCGCAAAAATTACAAATATTGTTCTACAAAAACAACAATGGTTTCAAATAGCGTCAGCAGCGTCACAAGTCAATATGGCAGCCAAATAGTCGATGACCAAATATGTAGAAAAACTCCTAACAACAATATTTTCATTCATGAACGCAAGCGCACTTTCAACAGGCAAACTTGCTTCATTGATAAAAACAAACACTATCACATCTCCCCGAACAAGCCTTTGCCTACAAGCGTCTTTTCGCGACGATGACAAAAGCTAAAAATCATCTCTCTGATTTATGTGTACAGTGGATCCCGGTTAAGTAGTACTCCGCTTAAATGACAATCATCCCTCTTAACTGCCTATATCTTGCTGCATCTCACGGTTTGTTTTTTGAAATACATCGAAATTATTGTTTTAAGTACCACTCGATTAAGTATCCGCACTCGCTTATGTGCAATATTATATTTTTATTTTTAACAAACTACAAAAATCTGTATCTTTGATTGGGGCACTAACAAGGATTGACTGTATCTGTCAAGGAATGTAAAAAATATTTTTACGCGGCCTGCAAAAATCTGCGTCGATATGTATGCAAGCTCATACAGAAACATACATACACATTAACGCTGGTTTGTTGTAAAAGCTGTTACAGCGACAAGGGAAGCAGTGGCAATTGGCGATTGTTCGTTTGTGTTTTCGTCACAGCTCGGATTTTTTACCAACAACACAATGTTGTGAAGCTTTGTCGTCGCGTCATTCTTTCGACACATTGACTCTTTGACATGAACGCAAAAAATATGAGCTTCGCTATTGGTTGTCCGCGTCAACGGAAATTTCGCATAAAGCATTGAATGTACATTTGTTGCATGTAGACAAATTTACAAACATTATGCGTATGGTTCTTTTACATTTGTTTACATGCACACATAATTATATATGGGCAAACGTGCGACCGCTTGGTCTCTTAACATGATATCGAAAAGTTTAATGACCAAAGCAAATATTTATTTAAGTATATAAATACATGTATGTACAATGTTGTACCAAACCTATATAAAATGCATATTTATGTAGTAATACAAATCTTATTGAATTATATATTTGCAAAGATTTTATGGAATTCATCATAAAATAGCTCAATTTTAAAATATATGTATGTATATGTACATACTTATGTACTTTCATAACAAATATATGTATACCGATCTATAAATTATATGCAGCATCGTTTACGCATAGTAAAAAAGGGAATCTGTAAGCGTACATTCCTTAACATCGGAAAGAGTATACTTTTTCTCATTTAACACTGAAAATGCTCAATTCTGCTATTTTCGTGTCCCCTGATGTTAAGTGGTGAAACACGCTAATAATTTTCTGTGGGGGAAATTTTGTAAATATCCCAAAATTGAAATATCCCTAAATTCTCGACATAGTGAACCTTCTCTATAAATATACATACGTTCTCTGCAATTAGTTTGCACTATATGTTGTTTTTATGTAGTAACAAACAATTTTTAACATCCTGCATTCAAGCAGAAATGTAAATACTTATGTACATATGTATATTAGAACTATGTTCACTTTTATACATTATGGAACACTATTGTTGTTTTATTTTGAACAATTTGAAACATCCTGCTTACTAACAGATTAGCCCGATTTCGGGGTTAAAATTGATATGTACGGATAGAGGAAGTCCTCCAGATCAAGAAAAAAAAATATAAATAGTTGCCATTTAAAGTTAAAAAATTCATCTAGTTAAAATGCGTGTTTCACCGATTTATAATGAATTAATTTATACCTGGGAGTTATTGCCAATGCCTCTTCCTACTGACTGCTTCACCATTGCGTAGCAGCTTCTTTATCGTGTGGGAACCAACCGCAATGAAAGGTTCCGGTCATACCATGTTGGTGGATGCTGCAGGGCGGGCAAGCTCATCAGCCAGTTCATTCCTGGCTATACCTTTGTGACCTGACTCCCAAATAAGATGCACTTGGTTACGTTCTGATAGACAATTCAGTCATTTCATACATTCTTGAACCAATAGCGATTTTATCTCGTATGCAGAGATTGCTAAGAGTGCCACTTGGCTATCGATTATTATAGCTATACGTTTATTGCGATAGTTGCGTTGGAGGTTTAAGTGTACACACCGAAAATGCTCGTAAACCTACCCATAGGTATGGAAAGCTTTGTGCGTGGTACTGTGATCCTTTCGCCAATTCCTTCCTACGTTTTCGAGCCGTCAGTATACCACTTGATTGTACTGTCCCTAAGCAGAAAGACTTCAAGTGCCGTCGCCAGGCATGTGCACATGGCAACGTGGAATCCAGCGTAGGACCAAGGTATTTAACCATATTAATCATCTCTATCTCTCTGCCCCAAAGTGTTAGGTTCCTATGACCAGGCAGAGACTTGCGCCTCGTAAACGGGACGGTGGTCGTCTTCAAGGGGGATTCCATTGCTAGTTAACAACACAAATAGTTCGGACACGACGAGGCTCCACAGCAGGGGGATAGCACTCATCCCTCCTCCCGAATACTGGTATCTCTTACTGTGGTCTCAGCTATTCTAGTGCGGAGTACGGTCTCTATCCACCTGCGCACCGGTACCAGCACATTCCTCCAGTACCCTATCAGCACCTTAGACCTTACTTCGTGGTCCACGATCTTTGCCATACTTTTTATTATAAAGGAAGTTAGACTAATCGGTCTACCGGTCTTCCTTAATTATCTCCGGGAAATGCGCACGCAAAAGTGCCGTAGGTCTCTCCTCCGCACTGGTCGTATAAGTACCGTCACATTTTTTTTATGGCTAGAGCTGTGTCCGTCTTTATCTTAGCCAGAGTCTTGTGCAGTCTTGTTACCGCTGGTATTGATGAGAGGTTTTCGCAGAAACTCCTAAAATTATCCTACCCTCTCTTTGTGCATAGGATGGGGCCTCCCCAGCCCACTACCTTGAGAGCCATTTCCGGTAGTCAGCTAGAACTTTCCTCATTCTTCCTCATCTGTGCTGTCCCTCAGCTGCCCGAGGAGGATTAGGTGCGGCGACTTGGCCTCCAGCTTCCTGGGCATAGTTTCCTCTTTGCCTTTTGGAGTTTGGTGGCTTTTGCGTTTGGCTGTCGGAGACGCCGTCTTCATGCTTTCAGTCCTACAGGTTGGATTGGCGTTGACTAATCCGCGACTTCGAGCCCCGCTACTCTGCTTACTAGCGGATGCGCCTTTGAGGCCGAGGAAACAGTGTAGCCTCTGTTCCTCGCCATCTTTTCGGCTTCTTCAGGAGTTACCCAGGTACCATTTTAAGCTGGCACCACTCATTCCTTTTCTATGAGGGTCATCCGAGCAGCTAAGCCTGCTTTGGGGAGTTGCGGAGGTGTTCGCTGCGTTATTAGCTGTATGAGGGCATGTCGTCTTAATCCTCTCTGGCATGCTCCTTAAACAGCGCCCGCTCCTCAGGCGATAGGGCATTAGGAAAACTAAACTTGCGTTTAGCCTCTGAACACCCCTTACCTGCATCAGTGCCGCTGTTGTTTCCGTTGTTCTTTGTTGTCTGCGTTGGTCTTTGCCAAGTCGTAGTTGATTTTTATTTTGTCGTTGTTCATCTTTTTGTACGACCCTTGGCTCAACGAGGTGAGCGGTCGAGTCTATGCAAATAAAGGAGAACTCAAGGGTCCGCCGAGCCAGAGTCCCATTACTCGGTAAGGTCACCGTTACTTCCCAATACGGCTCGGTGTTGTGAAAGCTCCGTTAAAATACAGCCGAATTTACCTCCTGGCTGCGAATCATCTAATGCTCACGGGAGTCGCTTACCTGGATTAGGAGGTGGTAACTCTTAGCTGCCGCACGCATGCGGCACCCGACATCCTGCCTGAGCAGTGCAAATCATCACCACCCACACCGGTTGGGGGATGCCAAGTATGCCTTGCGACTTAAGCCCCTGCACTACGGTACGGTGCCTACCATTCGCAGAGGAAACGCGAAAAAGAATTAAACGATAAAGAACTGAACACGCCAAGGTGTTGGTCCGTTGGGATATGTTTTTGAATCGCGGGTGAAAGCTGCCAACGGAAAAAGGAGTTCAACGAGAAAGTACTGAAGACGTCTAGGTTTTGGTCCAACGAGGACCAACGCCAATGCATAAAGGAGTTCTATGCGAAAAACATCAAATTTTAGTTAGATGTTTTTTTATTGAAAAAAACAGAAAGAATTTAACAAAAGTTAAATATTGTATAAAAGTTATTTTTGCATTATTTAATAAGAAAGTGGGTAGAAACGAATTAGTGAAGTGTTAGTGGATACAAAAGTTAAAAATATAAGTGTAAAATTCATTATAAATCGGAGAAACGCACATTTTAACTAGTTGAATTTTTGAACTTAAAATGCAAATATCTCAAAAGCCATAAGTCAGAGACGCCTTTATATATATCTTTTCCTGATCTATTTTAAAATTTCCCCAATAGATATCTTGGACGTAGAAATTAACATATTTAATTATACACTCAGTCCTTTTTTTACGTGATCTCTTTTTACGCTATTTCACTTTAACGCGGTTATTTTTGCAGCGCAAATTCCTTTTTTTGGTCTTAAACTTGCAGCAGAATTGGAAAATTATTTTGTAGCAAATGATACTGATGCCGAACGTGCACGAATTTTTCAAAAAGAATTGAGTCTCTGCATGTTAAGATATAAAGAACTATGTACATCGGAATTTATTGGGTCCAAAGAGAAGCATTCAAACAAAATTAACTGAATTTATGGTGCAAACTCAGTCGGAGATGCTAAGTCAATCAGAACATCAATCCATAGTTCTTACTATTGATTCTGGTACAAATTCTAATGATATCAGTGCCGGCCATCAAAATAAGCGGCTAAGAATAATTTCCACTACGGATAATGACAGTGATTAAACAGCATTCAACGGTTTTTTCAATAAATCTACCTATTTTCTATTTTCTTCTCTTTTATATATGGTTTTTGTTTTGTATTTTTTATGTTGTTATGAATGAATAAATCATAAGTCTGAAATTTGAAATTTATTGTTATGTTTTTTTGCGCGTATATTTTGTTATATGCGATATTTTTTATATTCGGAACCAATTCGTTAGTTAATATTGGAAAACTAACCATAATCGCGTAAAAAAAGGATTGAGTGTACTTGTAATAGCACAATTCCTTTCAGTTTAAAGAATTTAAATTTTTTACATAATTACATACATTTAAATAGTTGAATTTTTGAACTTAAAATGCAAATAGTTTAAAGAATTTAAATTTTTTTTACATAAACATAGGGATGTAGAGCAGGTCACCTCCACGCTGGTGCATCCTGGGTAATGCTAAATGGCCTGCGGCCTTCACCGCCTGACAACTCCTAGACGACTTTAGCATTGAACTGGTTTTTAGAGTAGGTTAAACTTATTTGGATCTGGTTGAACCCTGAGCTGGTGGTGGCGACATTCTGGCACCTGAGTATGATGGGGTGACACCCATCAGAAATGGCTGCTGGGCTAATGTCGCAACTGCCTCCGTCCCGTTAAAACCATGGCAGGCCTCAGAGTACGTTCATCCAGGAGTCGTGGCTGACTGCTAGCGGGATCTCTGGCTTGAGGACGAGGAGCCATAAGCTGCTGGCGACCAATGATGCAGGTAGAAACAGAGCCTGTATGCTGGTCAGCAATGAATTAACGGTACTTCTTTTACCTAATTTTAGCAATGCTGACATAGTAACAGCAAAACTGGAGTGCGAGACCGGAAATGTCTGGATTATCTCCGCGTATATGCCGCACGATGATGCGATGGAGCCATCTCCCGTATTGCTAAGGAAGACCTTGGCTGAAGCGTCCCGGAATGGTGCCGACGTCATCATCGGCTCGGACGCCAACTCGCGACACTCGATCTGGGGCAGCTCGGATACAAATAATAGAGGTGAGTCGCTTTTTGATTTTATTGTAAGCGAAAATCTTCGCATTTGTAATAGGGGAAATTCCCCAACTTTTGTGACCGCATCCATCGAGGAGGTTCTCGACCTCACCCTAGTTTCTCATGTGATTTCCCCGCTGATCTCAAATTGGAGGGTCCTCGATGATCACTCCTTTTCTGATCACAGGTATATCGGGTTTAGTTTAGTCGGAGAGGGTCCGCCTAGGAAATCATTCATAAATCCGAGGAGCTCGGACTGGGAAGGCTACCGAAGGAGGCTTCGGCAAACTCTTCCACGCGCACCGGGGGTGAACATTTTGGGCACCGCCGATGTGGTGGACGGGTGGGTCGAAGTCTTCAGCTCGGCGTGCATTTCTGCACTAGAGAGCTCCTGTCCACTGAAAACACCGAAGGGCATAGGGAAACCTCAATGGTGGACTATGGAGCTCTCGGAAATTAGGGCGTCTTGTAGACGCCTATTTAACAGGGCCCGCAGAAGCGGGTTATCTGACGACTGGGCGTTGTATAAAACAGGACTTTCGATTTACAAGTCCGAGTTAAGGAAGGCTAAGAGGATCTCGTGGAAGGCCTTCTGCGAAAAAGTGGAGGGCTGCCACGAGTCCTCTAGATTCAGGAGTATTCTCGCTAAAAACCCAGTACCTCTGGGTTATCTCAAGGATGTAAACGGGAAGTGAGCCCTAAGCAGTGAAGATACACTTCAGTTGCTCCTTGATGCTCACTTCCCTAACAGCACGTCCTCTATGGCGGCATCTCTCGAAAAGTTGCATGCTGACTTCACGGCCTTTTCCGGCCTTCTGGATGAGCGACACTTGACATGGGCAATTAATTCGTTGAAACCGTTCAAGTCCCCGCGACCGGACGGCATAATACCAGCGCAGCTGCAGCAGGCTGTTAAGGTATCATGCAGTTGGTTGCTACCGATCTATGCGAACTGCTTCAGATTAGGGTACATCCCGGTGGCCTGGAGACGAGTCAAAGTTACGTTCATCCCGAAGGCTGGCAGGGGCTCTCATGTCACGGCCAAGGATTTCAGACCCATCAAATAGATATCAATATCATCGGCATACGCCAGCAGCTGTGCACTCTTATAAAAGACGTTACCTTCTCTATTAAGTTCTGCAGCTCGAACTATTTTCTCCAGAAGCAGGTTGAAAAAGTCACACTATGGGGAATCGCCTTGTCTGAAACCTCGTTTGGTATCCAACGGTTAGGAGAGGTCCTTCCCGATTCTGACGGAGCTTTTGGTGTTGCTCAACGTCAGCGTACACAGCCGAATTAGTTTTGCGGGGATACCAAATTCAGACATCGCGGCATAAAGGCAGCTCCTTTTCGTGCTGTCGAAAGCAGCTTTGAAATCGACGAAGAGGTGGTGTGTGTCGATTCTTCTTTCACGGGTCTTTTCCAAGATTTGGCGCATGGTAAATATCTGGTCGGTTGTTGATTTTCCAGGTCTGAACCTTCCTTGTGTTTGTTGGCGTGCGTGTTTTGCTGCACAGTTTTTCGATCCGGAGACAGCCAGGTAGCTTGATGAATCTTTTTATGCTGGAATCTAGTACTACAGATAACCATATTTCGGGCCCCGGCGAAGTCGATCAGCCTCAACCCATTTGGGGATGTTTCCTCGTGCAGGCTGAATTTACCGACCGTAGTGCCAAAGATACCTTCTTTGCCTACCCTGGCGTTAAAGTAGCCAAGCACGATTTTGACATCGTGGACGTTCATTCACCGGAGTGAATGATAGTACTCGGCGACGGAGCCTCTCTCCCACCACGAATCCAACATCAAACTTGCGCTCCTTTATATGGCCACTGTAGTAAATGTCACAAAGACCTACTCGTCTCTGTCCTTGTCCCGTCCATCGCATTTCGTGGACGGCGGTGATGTCAGCCTTAAATCTAACGAGGACATCAACCAGCTGGGCAGCGGCACCTTCCCAACTAAGGGACCGGACATTCCAGGTGCATGCCCTAATATCATTGTTCTTATTTCGTTTGCCATGGTCGTCATCAAAAGGGGGGTTTCTCATCCGAGGCTGTTGGTAGTTTTTCATTGGGGTGGGCTTTTTATGTGGCGCAGCAACCCTATGGGAATGTTTTGCAATTATTCTTCTTCTTAGTTTTGCCGTTTTCTATTTATAAAATGAAAGAAATTAATTATAAATATATGTTTATCGACGAAAACACTTTTTCGCTATTTTCTTTATTATTTTAGCAAGTAACATATAGTATGTTTAGAATGTCTATAGTTTTCTTCCATTCAGTTGAAAACTTTGGAAAAAGTAACAGTGTTTTTGAACGGCTGGAAATGTTTCAATAGGGGTTTTCTCTTGCTCTTGCAAAAACCTTGCACGGTGCACGAGTTGCAGATTTTACCACCTAATGCAACACCATAACAACAAACACACGCAGAAAATTATTTGCAATGGCTATAAAATATGTCAGACCAATACCCATGTTTATTTGCGTGCAATGGCACGTAAAAATATAATTGCAACCCTGTTTTAGCTGTCATTTATCGCCGATAAATTGTTGAGGAAGGTAAGCTTTAAGTAGATTTTATAATATCTATTTAAATTCTAAAGATTTGTTACAGTTTTCTTTGTTAAGCTTAGTATCCAGCTCTCAAGAAATGTAAAAACTTCATATAAAAAACGCTTCAGAAACGGTTAAGAAACTTTCCTGCGATAAATTTACTTGTGCTAGTATGCAGCTCTAAAGTAATCTAGTAGTAATTTTTAATAAATTTTTTCAATAAAATGCGAATACGCACTGGTTTCGCGAACAAACATTTTTTTTTTCAATAATAATAATATTATTATTATTTTACATTGTACCTAGTATATAAAATTAAAATACTAACAACAATTCTGGTCTAGATAATTAGAAGAGATACTTAAAAGCTAAATGTTAAGAAATACATTTGCTGCTACTGTTGTCTTACTAGGTCGGAAGGCTTCTTGCGTTTCAACCGGATTTCTCGCCCAGCAGTTTCGATGAGTCTGGAGGCTTCCTCATTAACGTGCTATCTAAGCCTCAGTTCGTGAGACTTTACTAATTTGGAGATTTCATTTACCACTGAATTCACGCCTATTTAGATCACGGTGCAGGTCAGCAAATCTAATGTACCAAGGAGCATTAACTAAAGTCCTTAGTACCTTACTTTGAAAGCGCTGAATGCTGGCAATACAGCTTTGACTTGAGCAACCCCATAGTTGGGCTCCGTAGGCCCAAACTGGCTTTAGGATGGTATTATATAATAACAGTTTGTTTCGTATTGATAGCTTGGATTTCCTGCTAACTAGGTAGTAAAGTTTGCCAAATTTCATATCAAGCTCGCTCCTTTTTTTACATGCTCTTTCCAGCGTAGCTTAGCATCTAAGGTGATACTTAGAACTGTTATGGTGTGGTATAGGAATGTTATTTATATAAATTGGACAATATGCCAGCTTTTTCAAGGTAAAGTCGACATGAATCGATTTGGTGTCGTTTAATTTGATGCGCCACTTAGATGCCCACTTAGTAATTGCGTTGACTGCTGTCTGCACTCGTCGACTAGATACTGAAGTTGACTCTCCAGCTGCTAACAAAGCTGTGTCATCCGCAAATGTCGCTGTCATATAACTAGAATCAGATGGGAGGTCACTGGTAAAGAGCAAATAAAGCATTGGCCCCAACTCGCTTCCCTGGGGAACACCGGCTTCTATCAGTTGCAAGTTTGAATATGCATCCTCTTGTTTAATACGGAAGTATCTATCTTTTAAGTACGAAGCAATTATTTCACAAAATTGTTTGGGTAGCATGTATTTTAATTTGAGCAGTAGACCCGTATGCCAAACTTTGTCAAAAGCTTGAGACACGTCCAAAAAGGCCGCCGTACAAACGTTCTTTTTATCGATTGTATTTTCTACGAAATTAACGATTCGATGTACCTGGTCAATTGTTGAATGATGGTCACGGAAGCCAAATTGATGTGTTGGTATTAGGTTTTTATGAGCGATTATTGGTTTGAGCCTGTTTATGAGTACATTCTCAAAGATTTTAGATAAGGCTGGCAGCAGCGAAATTGGTCAATATAATGTAACAGCGTGCACTGGCTTACCCGGTTTGGGTATCATTATGACTTCAGATACTTTCCAAAGCGATGGCACGTATCTTAGGCCTAAAGCACTGTTTATAATGTTTACAAGTTTTTTTATACAATTCTTTCTTCTTTCTTTGGTAAATTGCGTAATATTTCTCCAGTTATTAAATCGTACCCAGGTGCTTTTTTGAGTCTTCTGTTCCCGATAAGATTTTTAATTTCTTTAATAGTAACAGGAGAAATGCTGATGTGTGGATCCATCCAACTATTTTCACAGTTTATTTCATACCCATCGTTAGGCGTAAATGTGTTTCTCAAATGATTTGCAAATACGGCAGCTTTCTGTTCATTCGTTTTGGCCCATGCAGTTTCGTTTAGTTTTAATGGTGCTACATGTTTTATTTGTTTATTAATATTTCTTGCAGCTTTCCAGAGTGAATAGTCGGTGGATTTATCAGCTGTGAGTTTAGCCAGATAAGTTTTGAAGGAAAAATGTTTAAGCTCTTTAATTTGTGCTCTTAGTTTCGCTGTACATTTATTAAGCTCAGTATTGAGAGCAGAGGACCTAGTTTGCTGCCATCTCCGTCGAAGCTTGCGCTTTTTATGGATACTTTCTTAGATGTGTTTTGGGTATTTGGTACCACTTAGATTCACGCGGGTATTTGGTGTACGCTTCCACGCAGCGTTTTGAATTATTTTTGTGAAATCTTCAACCTCACAGTCCAACTCAATACCAGTCGATATGTGCTTAAGCTTTGGGTCGACTTTATTCAATATATTTTTAAATTTATACCAATTAGTGTGTTTATTACATAAAGTTGGCTTGGCGGCCAAAATAATTGGCTTTTCATACAGAGTTAGTAGCACTGGAGAATGGTCAGAGCTTAGGTCTGAGCAATATTTTATAGATAAATTGAGTTTCGGTATTTTATTGATTATAAAGAAGTCCAGAAGGTCTGGCAATTTCTGACTATCTGTAGGCCAATAAGTGGGTCTTCCTGTAGAAACAAAATTACATCCAACTGCTTGTATAGCTTTGAGAAGTTCTCGACCTTTGGTTGTAGTTAAACGAGATCCCCAATGAGTGTGTTTTGCGTTAAAGTCGCCACCAATATTATACCTTCCGTCATATTTTTTTAATAAATTCATATATGTACGTTTCTATTTTTATGTTATGTCGAGGTGGACTATACAGAGCAATAAGATACAATGGGTGATTGTGCAATTTAACTGAAATTGTTGTAGCTTGAATTTCTTCCGACTAAATCGGATCTTCCTCGCAGTGTTCAATATGGCTTTTGATAATTATAGCGCTCCCTCTTCGTGCTGAATTTGCCGGGTGTGGTGTGTGATATAATTCATAATTTTTTAATTTTAGAAATGATTGGTTCGTAAAATGCGTTTCAGATAATAGACATATATCAATATTTCTGTCGTGTAGAATAACTTCTAATTCATTTTTACCTTTGGAAAGACCATTAGCGTTCCATAGCATTATTCTCAAAGAGTTACTGTTCATCAATAAATTGTAGATGGTACTCAAGAGCGTTGAGCCGCTGATTAAAGGACTTAAATAGTTTCTCTTGCTCATTTAGTTTATCCAAGATTTGGGATAACGGACTACTTTTTTGAATTGTATTTGTATGGCCTTGTTTAGTTATTTGCGCAAATGAAGCTTTAGAAACGGATGGAAGGGCTTTTACTTCTCCTGTGTTCATAACGGGTTTGTTCGTCGGAGCATTGGCATTCTCCTCAACTGAATTACCATTCTTTTTATCTCTAAGTTTTTGCAGTTCTTTTTCGACGACACAACCACGGTAGCTTGCAGGATGAGAATCGCCGCAGTTGCAACATTTAGCAGGGTCTTTTTCAGCTTTTCTGCATTCAGTAGTAGGATGTTTGCCTCCACATTTCACACACCTCGATGGCTTACCACAGAAGTTTTTTGTATGTCCAAAAACCTTGACAGTTTTTGCACTGTGGAATTAATTTAGATGATTTAATAGGCTCAACTTTGACAACGGTACTAAGAATGGTTTTGATCTGGTGAATTTTCTTAATGTCGTCGGTAGCATCAAATACTCCTAAAAACATATCTAGCGGTTCTTTAGTCTTCCATTTAAGCTTATTAATTGCATTTATGACCTTAAAACCTTGAGTTTTTAGATCATTTAAAATGGATTGTGTATCGCACGAATGTTGTAAATTTTTTATCATTACCTTTATTGGAATATTATGTTTACTCTCGTAGCTAAACCAAGGTATATTTTCATTAGATAAGTATTTTGTTATTGTGCGATAATTGTTTGAATCGAAGACATTAAGTTTGTAGGCTCCGTTGCTCAAAAGCTTTATTAAAAAGTTGTTATTTATTAGATCTATAATATTAGAACGTAATTTATTAAAATCCTTTACGTCGTTTATTACAATAGGAGGTGGGCGGTGGGTTTTAGTATCATTGTTGGCCGCCTGCTCTTTATTTTTATTTTTCGAAGGGCTGACAATTGTTGGAGAAGTATCAGCTTTGCGTTTTTTTGAAGAGCGCTTCTTTTTGAGTATCCACTCAGTTTCTTTAGCTAGCTCATCTTCATCGGTTTCGTATATTTGATCTACATTCATACTAGAAGGTTTTGCTTCAATGCTTTTACTAGTTTTCAGTTCTTCGTTTTCTCGTTTTAATTCCATGTTATCTTTATGTAACTGATTGCACATCGCTTCCAAAGTTCTAAGCCTCTCGTTTATAAGAGAGTTAGTTTTTTCTAATTCTCTTATTTTATTTACTCTAAATGAGCTGAGACTGTTTCTCGGCGTCACCTTATGAAGAGGTTCAGCCATTTTTATTTTCTAATGATTTCCCTACTGGGTATTAGGAACCTGTCGTTTGGTCGATAATGCAGTTTGATCAAGAAGTTTTTTTTTTTGGCCAGTATGGCAGCGCTGATTGCAATTGGAAATTGTTAGAACAGAACAGCTGATTTAATATACGCAGAAATAACGTGTAAAAGAAACAGCTGATGTGCACTTTTTTTTCACCCGCGAAAATTAATTATTTAAGTGTTTATATGATTTGTTATTGTTAAAAAAAAAACAATCTTCGATTAAAAATGTGATATGATTTAACTGAGTTTTACCAGTTGCTACCATTAATCCAAGGAAATCTATGTGAAACGTGTTGACAACATCAATGCCTCCCACGGCGCACACACCAACGAATTACCTCAGATTGGTTTATTTGCAAATTGTCGCAATTGAGGAGCACACATAGATGTCGACCGCATTCAATGATATCACTTTGAAGAAACATGAAATCAACAAATGTTTCTTGAAGGAAGTTCAAAGTAATCGTTAAATTCATCCTAAATTAGTTAAAATCATTATTATGAAGTTTATTTCATTTTGAAATGTTTTATAAAACTTACTAATCATTAACAACATTCCTAAAATCAGAAGGAAAATATTTATGTTGCTACACACATTTATACATACATTTTACGCACAAAGTTTATTTTCTTTGTTTATTCTCTCTTGCTCTTCTATTGTGGATCAAAATTACTTAAAGAAATAATGTATTTTTTTTTCTTGAGCAATTACTTGAGTGCTGGATACGAACCTTTAAGCTTAGTACGCAGCTCTCAAGAAACGTAAAAACTTCATATAAAAAAACGCTTAAGAAACGGTCAAGATACTTTCCTGCGACAAACTTACTTGTGCTAGTACGCAGCTCTCAAGAAATCTAGTACTAATTTTTGATACTTTTTTTCAGTAAAATGTGAATATGGCAAACCTTGTTTTGCGAAGAAACATCAAATCAACAATTGTTTCTTGAAGGAAATTCGAAGTAATCGTCAAATTCGTCCTAAATTAGTTGAAATCATTATTATGAAGTATATTCCATTTTGAAATGTTGCATAAAACTTGCCAATCATCAACAACATTTCTTAAATCTCAATGAAAATATTTATGTTGCCATACACATACACACATATATATTACGCACAAAGATTGTTTTCTTTGATTATTCTCTCTTGCTCTTCTAATGTGGATCATTCACAATGCGTAACCAGCTGTCAAAATTACTTGAGAAATAATGTATTTTTTTCCTTGAGCAATTACTTGAGAGCTGCATACCAACCTTAAAGGAAATTTATATATGAATGCAGAAGTTGCGCCAATTCACAATAGCCATGCACAATAGTCATTTACTATAAATTGATCGAATCAACCGTTCATATATCAATGGGTGCTCTCGTGCCCTTGTATATTTCGGTATAGTATTTTTGCAATCTGCAATCTTGCAAGAACAAGCGAATACCCCTAATGTGTTTGTGCAATCTCTTACCTTCGTCTTGCAATGATATGTATGTATATATGTATTATACATTATCTAACTATATTCACATATATATACATAAAATAAATGTATATTCATATATGTGTACATATCACTGCACGACGAAGATAACATATTGCATAAAGCATAAAAGGCAAATAATATATACTTATAGCGGGATTCTGTAACCAGTCTCTAGTCTCTATTTGAGACATTTTGAGGCAAAGTCTCAATTTGAGACTAGTTACTATTCACTAAACAGTCTCTAGCGTTAGTCTCAAAATATTGAGACCTCGTAGTTAGCAGGTCACAAAACTAAAAAGAACTCTTGTCTGCCATTTTGAATATACTGAATAGAGATCATCATAGATATTAATCGATTGTCGTTTCTTAATATTTTGTAAGCAACTCAAACACGAAAAGGTTAAAAATAAATCAATTTTACATAAATTTCGTAAATATTATGAAACAAAGTCAACTTTTCTTTTTATTTTCATTGATAATTATGTTTTTTTACTATGTTATAGAAAATTTAATATTTGTTATCGACCTATTTATTTTTTTTCAAGTGTAACAACATCTCTGAATAATGAAATGTAATAGATGTTGTGACTGTCATTTACAGAATAGCATAATCGTCTCAAATCCTCAAAAACTGCCTCTAACTTAAAAGTTGGAATTTAAAGTCTTGAGACTGTATGACAGTACAGAATCGCACGGATAGCATATATTTTTATGGGCTTTAACGTTGTAGATTATAACTCAGTAGAACTGAACATGGTAAAGCAAAGCAAAGTTTTCGCTTTTAATGTTGCAAATATATGTAATAATTTAATTACTAAGATAATAATCCAAACGATGCAATTGCGTTTGTTTCGAATTTCACATGTCAAAATTTTACTTCCATCTGACAGAGCAACATGTAAAATTTAATTAAACTATAGACAATTTTTTCACTCCAATTCAATACCGAATTGCCTAATGTGAGCGCGGTTTAATTCACAAATGGCAGAATTGTTAATCTAAAACTTGGCATTACTTTTTATGCATTTTGACGTTTACTTTCATTTTGAAATTTTTAAACGAATGTAGCGCTTGCATTGGGCATTTTTTATTACAAAGTGTTTACATAAACAGACAAGTATTTTGAAATGAACAAATTACAAAAGAAACCACCGAATCGCACTGAGTTGACAAAATTGATAAAAGATGTACCAGAAGAGTATCAACAACACATTCAGTCAATGTCGTTAAAAATGATGCAGCATCCTGCATATGGACAGCCGTAAGTGAACTAATTTCTATCCTGTCTCGTTAGAATATTTTTTTTTATTAATTTAATACAGTTACCAATGGAGTACGCGAGACTTTGAAATGGGAGCTCCCTTAGGGCGTGGAAAGTTTGGTCGCGTATATTTAGCTCGTGAACGAACATCAAACTTTATAGTAGCTATGAAGGTAATGTTTAAAGCTGAGCTAGAAAAGGGAAATGTACAGCGACAAGTTCTTCGTGAAATTGAAATACAAACAAGATTAAAGTGAGCATATTCTTCACTGTTATTTTATTTATAAATAATTAATATCTTCGACAGACATCCAAATATATTGAGATTACTGACTTGGTTTCATGATGACAGCCGAATATATCTTGCTCTTGAAATCGCTTCTGAAGGTGAATTGTATAAACATTTGCGCAATTCGCCACAGCGTCGCTTTGAAGAACCACGAGCAGCTAAATACACTTACCAGGTAGCCGACGCTCTTGAGTATTGTCATTTGAATAATGTTATACATCGTGACTTGAAACCGGAAAATATTTTGTTAACATCATCAGACGATGTCAAACTAGCCGATTTTGGATGGTCCGCACACACTATATCTAATAAGTAAGTTTCCTCCAACAATAATCTGTTTTAGCTAAGTTTTTATTTATATCTTATGGACAGGCGTAAAACGTTATGCGGCACTTTGGATTATTTACCACCAGAAATGGTAGATGGTCACATATATGATCATTCTGTTGATCATTGGTGTTTAGGAATTTTATGCTATGAGTTTTTAGTCGGCTGTGCGCCTTTCGAGTCGAACGATAATGAAAAAACTTACGAGAAAATTAGACGTCTGGAAGTTTATTATCCTTCGCATATGAGTTCTGGGGCAAAGGATCTAATATCAAAGGTAAGAAATTACAATTTAATATAATCAATGTTTCTATTGAATACATAAGTTTATAATCCATTAATTTGCTATAAAAAGTTAATTATAATAGGACATAAACTCAATATCAACATTGTGTAAGGGCTTAATTTATATGCATTGGTAGATAATGTGTTGTATAATCTATTAAGTATAGATGGGCTCAGTTCCAATTTAAACGAACATTATATACTCTGGCAATTTGCCCAGAAATATCATCTTTTTCGATATAGTTTTATTTTGAAATCTGTAAATGATTTACAATCAGATTTGCTATCTTATTCACGTATAATAGGATGGGCATACTTTTTATATTTTAACGGGTCGAAATTTTACTGAAATGAAAGATATATAAAAAACTCAACCCAAAGGGACTATATTTAAGATATTGGTTAAACCAGTAGCAGCCCAACCAGAAAATCGGAAATAATTAAATTTAGAATATACGGCTTAGGGCATGGTATAGACCAAGTTTTCAAATTCAATGTTAGATCACTTATCTAGGAAAACATGACCATTTAATTTCATTAAAATAGGGAAAGTCTGAACTAATGCATTAATTTTTGAGATAACTGACCTATGAAGCGGATTTGTAAAAATCCTTATATGTATGTATTAAGTATATGGGGGCTAAGCGAAATTCCACCAGAAAACCTGGCTACGAATTATAACAAGATGTCTCAGATCGATAATCAACACAGCGAGGCCGACATGATCTGAAAAAAAAGATTTAGAACCGTTCCCATGACAGTCGGATCCAAGTAACAGGAACGGAACCGGATTATAATCCGTTAAATAAATTGTTGAAATGACACGTAAAAAAGGAGGTCCTGTACGATGTCCACGATCGCGGGCGCAATTTTGGTCTAAAACAAAAATTTCACAAAGATTATTAATCTGTTTCTTTAGAAATTTGGCAAAAAGGCGGCGGTTTGAACAAAAAGTTTTTCTCAGGATGGTGTTTTTCAAAACGGTTTCCACTCTCAAAGGAAGAGTTTTGAAGGTATATAGTTCCAATTTGGGGAGAACATTTTTAACGTCATTCGCTATCGCGTTATGGAGCTTTAATTTTTTTGAAATCTTCCTATTTTTTTCTGCGAAAAACTGTCGAAAAAAAGGGCAAAAATCGATACTGTTTGTTCAAACTGCCGCCATTTTGTCAAAAAAAAAACAAAAAACGTTTCCATAGCGCGATAGCCACTTTCCTACAGATTAATAATTTTTTGGAAATTTTGTTTTAGACCAAAATTGCGGGCGCAATCGTGGACAGTATTTTTACGAGTAATTTCGATCCTTTATTTAACTATTATGTACCCAATAAATAAACATAAAAAATAATTTTGTATTCGTAATGAATGTATTTATTTATAAAAGCACGGACTGATTAGTTAATTTCATTTAAAAAAAATCGCGAAAATCAGTGATTCTTCGGAGGGTCACACTGAGACGATCCCTTAAGGTTGTACATTACAAAAAGTGAGGTAAAAGCAGTTATGGCAATTATTTTAATTTTAATTTTATGATTTCAGTTGTTACGAAAATCGAATAATGGACGCATTACACTCGTGGAGGTTATGAAACATCATTGGGTCAAGGAAAATATGGCTATAAGAAACGCTTACTTAGAAGAGAAAATGAGGCGTGAAAAAGCTTTAGAATAAAGTTTTTCTTTATCTTTGTATTTTTTATCTAATAAGATGTAGCTCTTGAAATGAATTTAGTAATAAAAATGTTCACAAAAAGGTATGAATCTAAGTTAACACATTAGTCTGCTAGTCTGCCCACTGTAGCGTTCTTAGAACTACCCCACGCCAGCCAGTAAGCGCGGGAATAGTCCGCGTCAGCATTTTCCCATCAACTGGCAAACTCTTCGCTACTACAACATCAGCGCGGTAGCAGCGATTCACCTGTTGTCTAACCGACAACAACAACAGCAGGTGCAGTTAAATTGTGCCAAGCGTATGGAAATCAGGTAGGGCTCCTATTTTTAAGTCTTAGTTCTAATCCAGACTTTAACAACAGCACATAGTGTTGAATAAAAGTTTTTGGATTCGAAAAGTTTAACTGAGAATTAATTAAAAAAAAACCTGGACAACAGCACATAGAGGTGAGGGTTAATTTATACACATGCACTAGTGCCCATAACTCTACGCTCTTATGCAAAATAAATATTTACTGTTTTAAATCATGTTTTCAATCTAAAGAATCATTTAAATTACTGAGTTTTTGCCAATTTGTTTGTAGTTTTTAGTAAATTAAGAGCCGCTACTTATGAGGAGGCTTTTGTTGCCGCTATTCGCTGTTTCTAGGCGAGGGGGCGATGATAAACAAAAACAGTTTGTTACACTAACGAGCTCTTTGCATGCCCAACGAACACCCTTCTTCCTATGGTCTGACCCAGCTCCATGGGTCAAATTGCCATGCTTCGGAACATCATATCAAATCAGGCAAAATGCCCCGCAGCACCCTTAGTGGCATTGCCAAACAACACCACAGTGCGAAAACCGCCCTTTTGGGTTGTACTGCAACAATCACGCAACTCGCTTGCCCCTTCGACTGCTACAAATTAACTGGACCGGACTCCTAAATAAGGCTCAGATGATAACCAGGTAGACGTATTGATAATTGCGGTCCAAGAAACCAAGTCCTGCTTAGTTATTCTGCGTTATAAGGTTTCCATCAGAGATCCCCAACCAGAGATGATTTTTGATTAGCAATTTAACATACTTCTTTATTGGCTTAGACACCATATACACAGTTATAGCCGAGTTTACAACAGCGCGTCAATCGTTCTTCCATTTCGCTGTTTGGCGCCAATTGGAGATTCCAAGTGTAGCCAAGGACCTGGTGTTTCCAACGGAGTGGAGGTCTTTCACAGCTGGAGTCTTTTCATCCATTCGGACGACATGGCTAGGCTGGCTAGTAGTCGTCGTATATCTCATACAGCTCATCTCTCCATCGAATGCGGTATTCACCGTGGCCAATGCGCAAAGGACCATAAATCTTTCGCAGAACCTTTGTCTCGAAAACTCGCAACGTCGACTCATCAATTGTAGTCATCGTCCAAGCCCCTGCACCACATAACAGGACGGGAATCATGAGTGACTTGTAGAGTTTGGTTTATCTTCGCCAAGATAGGACTTTAGAGGACTGTTTGTTTAATGACAGTAGATATTTCGTCAGAGATAAAGAGTTGCCCAACTCTCCTGTCACTGGAAATGTGAGAACCGCTCATCTACCGAACTTTGACAGTTGACTGGATTGGGTAGGTTTTGACGTTTTGTAATTGGAATGACTGGAACGGCCAGAGTGAAATTATACCAAAAATATATGTGAACGGAAGAATTTGTTGCCGCTGTTCAAGATCGCTAATAAAAATTTAAAACAATGAAAATCCAAGAAAATGCGATGCATAGTAGCATTAATTTTCAATTACAAATGATTAAAAACATTTAATAATTGAGAACTAACAGGCTTAATTCACCTTATTAAGTATTGAAAAATCAAAAGTCAGTTGTTTTAATATACCATAAAATCATAAAAAAGGATTTAAGTAGTTTCGTCATATATTAAAAGTCCAGTATATAGTAATTTGCAATCGTAATAAATGTTGGGTGTTTTAATTTAAAATGCCCAAAAATTCTTATTTTGTTCGATCTGGCCATAATGGAAAATGTATAAAAAACGCTTATTTTGAGGCGCTTTCACACTGGTATAAGTTGGGCATCCCATTATCCCTGGTTATAACATATGAATATGGTATAGGGTGTATTTACACAAGTAATTAAAGAAAAAAATGCATATTTTTAATTTAATCTAAAATTGGAAAAACAAATATGCCTAAAAATATGTATTTACCAATCACGTATGCTTGCATTAATAGTTCACAAAATTTGGACACATTTCAAATTTGCTTGTATGCACAAAATGGGAATTCCACTAAATTTAGCAGAATTTTTTTTTTTTTTTTTAATTATGTAGGAGATGGGTTAGGACGTTTATAGTAGGGATTGTAGTGGCTCCAATCGTTTAGACTACGATCGGTGATGTGTTGTTTAAATTAATTCTTAATATCAATTGTGTAAAGTATACTTACATATGTATGCAGAGGTTCTTTGTTTGTTTCTTTCGCTCGTTTGTCAGCCATTTCATGTCCTTGAATCCCAGCGTGTTCAGGTATCCACATAATTCTGATTATGTTGTTGTATTGAGAAATAAGGTTTTTTATTTCATCAAGCAAAACGCTTGGTTAAAATGGCATCACTGTCGCTGCAAATAATAGTTTCTTTTTTTTCTGTTCAATCTTAGAGGCAAAGCAAACTGCTTCCAATATGGCAGCTGTAAATACCGAACAGTTCGAGGGTAAAACAACACAGATTAACACTTACCGATCCAAACAGGGTTCTTCTTCTTCTTAATTGGCGTAGACACCGCTTACGCGATTATAGCCGAGTTAACAACAGCGCGCCAGTCGTTTCTTCTTTTCGCTACGTGGCGCCAATTGGATATTCCAAGCGAAGCCAGGTCCTTCTCCACTTGGTCCTTCCAACGGAGTGGAGTTCTTACTCTTCCTCTGCTTCCCCCGGCGGGTACTGCGTCGAATACTTTCAGAGCTGAAGTGTTTTCATCCATCCGGACAACATGACCTAGCCAGCGTAGCCGCAGTCTTTTAATTCGCTGAACTATGTCAATGTCGTCGTACATCTCGTACAGCTCATCGTTCCATCGAATGCGACATTCGCCGTGGCCAATGCGCAAAGGACCAAAAATCTTAGGCAGAATTTTTCTCTCGAAAACTCGCAACGTCGACTCATCGGTTGCTGTCATCGCCCAAGCCTCTGCACCATATAGCAGGACGGGAATTATGAGCGACTTATAGAGTTTGGTTTTTGTTCGTCGAGAGAGGACTTTACTTTTCAATTGCCTACTCAGTCCGAAGTAGCACCTGTTGGCAAGAGCAATCCTGCGTTGGATTGGTGGTGTTAATACTGGTTCCTAAATAGACGAAATTATCTACAACTTCAAAGTTATGACTGTCAACAATGACGTGAGAGCCAAGTCGCGAGTGCGACGACTGTTTGTTTGATGACAGGAGATATTTCGTTTTGCCCTCGTTCATTGCCAGACCCATTTTCTGTGCTTCCTTCTCCAGCCCGGAGAAAGTAGAACTAACGGCGCGGGTGTTGAGGCCGATGATATCAATATCATCGGCATACGCCAGCAGCTGTACACTCTTATAAAATATTCTACCTGCTCGATTAAGTTCTGCAGCTTGAATTATTTTCTCCAGCAGCAGGTTGAAGAAGTCGCACGATAGAGAGTCGCCTTGTCTGAAACCTCGTTTGATATCGAACGGCTCGGAGAGGTCCTTCCCGATCCTGACGGAGCTTTTGGTGCTGCTCAACGTCAGTTTACATAGCCGTATTAGTTTTGCGGGGATACCAAATTCAGACATCGCGGCTTAAAGGCAGCTCCTTTTCGTGCTGTCGAAAGCAGCTTTGAAATCGACAAAGAGGTGGTGTGTGTGTCGATTCTTCTTTCACGGGTCTTTTCCAAGATTTGGCGCATGGTGATAAGGTCCAATCAGTTTGTTGACGGTAGGCTTTAATCTTTCACAAAATACGCTCGATAGAACCTTATATGCGATGTTAAGGAGGCTAATCCCACGGTAGTTGGCGCAGATTATTGGGTCTCCTTTTTTATGGATTGGGCATAGCACACTTAAATTCCAATCGTTGGGCATGCTTTCGTCCCACCATATTTTACAAAGAAGCTGATGCATGCTCCTTATCAGTTCTTCGCCGCCGTATTTGAATAGCTCGGCCGGTAATCCATCGGCCCCGCGGCTTTGTTGTTCTTTAGGCGGGTAATTGCTATTCGAACTTCTTCATGGTCGGGCAATGGAACGTCTTGGTCAAAGACCGGAAGTAGTGAGCTGCTTAAGCCATGTGTAAAAGGATCGTTTCTGGCCACTCCCAAGTGAATGGCGATCAGAACTTTCCTCACTTGCGTGAACTTCTACACATGACTCCATCCAACGGGGCTAGATCACCGAAAAAATTAGCCGGCAGCTTACACTGCACCCTTCGGTAGACAAAACCAAGCGATGTGTTAACCGACGCACATAGGAGCATTTACCCTCAAAAACCGGACCAAATTATTTTAAGTGATTTTATGAATGAAAATGCATGATTGAATATAATAATGCAATATATTAAAATAAAACAAGTAAGGAAGGGCTAATTTCGGGTGCAACCGAACATTTTATATTGAATATATATTAAAATAAAATGATAACATAAAATTATAATAAAAAAATAAGAATTCCTTCGTGTGTGTTGTTACAAAGCCTCTTCTGATTCATCAGAATGTTCAGGCAACCCTGTTTCAGTGTCGACGTGGACCTCTGGTTCCTGTGACTCGAAGAGCTTTATAGTTTCACTCAAGAACGGTTGGCTTTAGCTTCGTTGACGTTTTCGCTGACAACTTAAAAATGGATCAGATGTGAGAAGAAGCCTGCTTAAAACATCTTGGTTGCACTGAACACGTGAAAATTTTCTTGCAAAGTCTTGTCGATATAGACAATAATGCTTGTTTCGAGCCTCCGCTGCCTCTTCTGATAGCTGACCGATAGGTAAGATAGCGTATTTTATGATTGTTGGGCCATGTGCAAGTATTTTATGAAGAGTGGGCGTCATTGGATGCTAGGAGTAGTTCTCTACGTACATTTTTGCTGTATCTTTGCAAAATATTTGAAATTTCATTACATCAATTTTATAGCCAGATGACATTGCTTCTAGAATGACCTTAAGTTTGATTATGAAATCTTTTTTTATTCCTGTAATTTCAGCAGTTAAATCTGGATCGCTGAAGAATCTTCGAGATGTGTTACCCGAATTAGAATTTCCGAAATCAGCTTTTGGCATGTCTATTAATAGTCCAGTCCTTTCCCTGTATGCTTTTTGGATTCTTTCCTTATTTTCTTTCACAAGTTTTTTCTCTTCTGTGGTTCGGACTTGCCATTTCTTCAAAGGAAGTTTATAAGCAAGGTGTAATATGGTTTCAAATAAACGGATTCTAGCGTGGAGAATTCACAAACCAAATTTTAATGATTTGGGATCTTCCTCATTAATACTTCCAAAGTTATTGAAACTTTTTGACGTTTTCCCACATATGTAACATCTCATGGTAGAAGTGGTATCGGTAGCCGCATTGCAAACTTTTGCGTCAACCATTGTTGGAAGCAATGTATGTCGCACGAAAATATCTCGTACTGTATTGGGTATTTTGGTCACCAGCAATCGTTTTGCCTGATTCTCTACGTATTATATCTCTTCTTTTGTGACATTGACAGTTTCATGCAGAAATCGGATTCGAATTGGTCGGGAGAAACGAATAGATGAAGGTGTAGGATTTCGCCACAGAACTTTTTTGGTGTCACCTATATGTGACTGCAACCTGAAGGGAACCAATGAACTCTGAAATATGTTGGAGTCGTCATCGTCAGGAGAGCTAAAGAGCGAGTATTTTTTATTGATGTACAACTCGATGTGAACCACCGCAACCCCATTTTGAAATAAGTTCAAGATTCTCTAATTCGGCTACCGTGCAGTTTTGAAGAACGTCCTCAGTATAAAGACATAGCCTTATAGTAGTGGGGTCGAGTAAATCTTGGAGCACATCTCTCTGTAACTCGTATTGAATCTTGTTGTGGATAACAGCTTTTCTTTGCTTCTCTAATAAGCGTATAACAAGGAAAAATACCCTTGTATGATTCGTGTAATAACTCCCACTGTTTTCTTGTAAAGTCACCTTCAACAAAGATTTGTAAGGCTTCAGCAGGAGTGTACTTTTTTATTTTTGTCTTCTGAGCTTCTATTATTTTTTTGTGTTTTATAGCTTTTGTAGGTGTAGAAGTTACGTCTATTATAAGTTTAGACGCAGCAGCATTACCTGACATCCTTTGACTAACGCTAGCTGCGTAAGTAAGCTCCTGGACAGGTATCTGCTCGCGAAGGTCTTTAGTTTTCCGGCGTTTACTACGATCAGACAACTTTTGGAATTGTATGCTTGGACGCCCAGAGTTAGTATTCGGCGTCCAGTTGTGTACTAAAATGGAAGCATTAAGCCATTCTTCGTGTTTTTGACAAATCTTTCTTCAATATAACTGAACAATGCTCATTTCTTTTTTAAATCCCATGTGAAATACTTTAAATCATTACTTAAAGTTTTAAATTCGCCTTCTGGACACTTCATCATTTCTTGAAGCTTTTTTTCCATAGCGCTTTCAGCTCTTTCCCTACAAAGCATATAAGTATGTATAATGTTTTTCGAGACATCTCTATAACTTTTGATTTTGAACCTATAAAAACGAAATAATAGAACAAAATTCCTAACGTAGTTCTACCCTTTCCGTGAATGGCGTTCTTGGAGTCAAACCACCACTCATCTCAGACGAAGACCTCGAGTTGCCGCGAGAACCTAGCGAGTGACCCTAGCGCAACTTCGTTCTGGATATTGTAGCAGATTAAACTCCTACCTATCCAGAATAGACCCCGACATATCCAAGGTATGTCCTGCATGCAACGAGTCTCAGCATGACACTGACCACCTCTTTATATGCCCTGCCAACCCTACTCATCTAACACCCTTTTCCCTTTAGTCCGACCCCCTCGAAACAGCACGTTTCCTGGTCCTCCCATCCTAACGGGGATTGACAAACCGTTAAAATAACAACAGGGCAAAATAAAAGCAGCTATGGTGACACCGATATCTTTTGTCAAAACAAATGAAGTGGAAACGTCCGTAAATATAATCTCCCAATCACCTCTATAGGGTTAAATAGTTTCTTTCAACCACTGTAGGGCTCGTAATTATCTCGAGTTGTGAGGAAAAGGTTGGACAACGCATAATGATTGAAGGTTCGTTGTATCTGCGTGGACATTTACATTAATGAGTGTTAACTCTTTTCTGTATAGAAGCAAATTTGGAATGACTAATAGGGTGTTATGTGTGGTCCCTTGCAAAATAGCTGGTATCCTGGATTCTTTTAAAATTTCTTTGATTGGTGATATTGGGAAGGCATGAATACTCCTTTTCGCTGCAGCATGGTAAGGTCATTTGATAGAGTTTGAAATGAGTTTGGCACAGTGCCCGTATCGAAACGAATATTTACAATGATCTTTATAAGAAAGAGTAAAATATTATGCCTAGAATTTTGAAGCTATGAGTATTTAAAAAGGATAAGATGGGAAAATAGCAATTATATTTTCTACAAATATAAAATGGGGTTTGCTTAATGAAATTTTTACATTAGAAATTTCGGACCACTTCGTCACCTGAAATACAACATAACGTAACATCACTTTTCGTAGGTTTATAGAAGAAGCAAAAACCCGTATAAAAAGAAAATTACTTGAGATATTAAAACGAAATATTCAAATCTGAATTAACATGAAACTATAAGTATATTTTATGTAAAGCATAAAGAAAAATAAAACAAATTTATTGCAGGTGTCTTACTGAATTCCAAAAAATTGGTACATGCGCTGCCGCAAAAGAGGCCTAAGATCGATCGAAAGAGATACAGTCATCTCTTTGCCTTCAGTAAGTCTAGCCTCTCCCTGAATTTGGGGTTTTTAACGGGTCATAGCATTATTGGCGTCCACGCAATAAGGCAGGAGTCCTACCAAACGCCATCTGCAGAAGCTATGTGGAAAAAGATAAAGTGGAAAAAACTCAACATTTCCGTCTTGGCTGTCCGCGTTTTGGAGGTCAAAGTTTAAACATTGGCGCGAAAGGAAATTAAACGCTTGTGCAAATTTGTATTGACTACTAACCGTTTTGCTAATTTATAGTTCAAACACAGGAGTTCTTCTTTTCTATGGCCTCACAAAGGACTATCACGTGCGGTCTTTGATTGATTTAATTTAACCTAACCTAACCAAAGCACATTGAACATAACCAATAAAAATAAACAATAAATCAAGACTAACTTCGTGATAAAAAAAGGTGCGTGGAGTCCCTACGCGCGGATGAAGTTATACTTCTTAGTGATATTCCAAGAAATGCATATCATTTTATATGAAAGAAAACTAGAAAAGTTAAATTCACATTTTATAAATTTATTATGCACATAAAATGAAGAATAAAGCAAAGTATAAATGAAGGAACTTTGACTAGAAAAGTAGTTCTGTCTCTTCGTTGCGGAAGAGAATATGCAGCGTAATCATCTCTCTTTTGTAATCCATCAACACGCGTTGAAGGCCCAGCAGTTATTGGTGAATTGACGACCGTTGATTCATCAGTTTTTATAGATGCTCCGCAGAGATTGATGGAACAGCAAACGTTGAATCTTTTTTACGCGCTCTCTGATATTCCGCAGCTGTTTTCCTCTTCTTCGTTTGACTGCCAGCTATCATTTCCAATTTCTCCTTTTCCCGCTCTGCTTTCTTTCGTGTTTGGTATTCACGATAATATTGTGCTGTTTTCCCCGAGCATGCCTTTGCCAACAAGTCGTCTTTTCGCGACGATGGCAAAAGCCAAAAATCATAAATTGCACAACTTTCTAGTGCACTAGTGTATTCACGATCGTACGTATACGTACATACATATGGATTTACGCATGTTTGTAGGCGAAGTTGCTACAGCGGCAAGGGGTGACAATCGGCGGCCATTACTTTACTTATCCCATAGGACTTCTATTGCTACGAATATGAAAATGACAACGAAATAATGCAAATATGCATATTTCTAAAGGTCATTAATTTCTTTGAAGAAATGAATGATCCTGAAAAGTATAGTTTTAACTTTTCAACGGCCAACGCAGAGCGTTTCAACCAAAAATAATTCATTCAATAAAATCACCACTCAGAAGTCGTTTTATCCGTTGTAAGCGAACGATTTTCGAAGAAATCATTCTAATATGCCACAAGACAAAATTAGAAATGAACTTCTTAAACCTCACGCTGTCAGATAAAACGACATACCTCGTCATCGCGTGTCGATTTCCAAAAAATGTAAATGAAGACTAACTACAGAAATAATCCTGTAAAGCATAGCCTTAATTTTTCAACGGCCAACGCAGGGTATTTCAATAAAAGGGCACATAAAATAGTTGAGAATTCGCAGAAATGAAAGACAAACTAAAGAAAAAGGAGTATAACTTCAATAATGAACAAGCATACAAACATACATATGCGCAGCAGCAGCAAGGAAAGAGGTAACAATCGGCGATCCATTGTATATTTCTTTCATGCATAACCAAACCATAACTAGGACAACGCAATACAAGTGTCAATGGTGGTGTTGGTTGTAAGCGCTTCAAAAGTGACGACGAGCACGTAGGTTTGAATCCCAACAGAATTTATTTTAAATTGAATATGTCACCAACCAAAAATTGAAACATTGTTTTACAAAAACAACGGCATAAGCATGGCAACATTGTGTTGTTGGTAGAAAAGCCGAGCTGTGCCGAAAGAAACGAACAAGCGATCGCCGATTGTCACCGATTCGCTTGCTGCTCGAACATCTTCGCAGAAAAGGTTGCGTAGATTCATATTGAGCAAGGTTGCGCAACCTGAATCTATCGCAACCTTTTCCGAACTCGTATAAGAAGTATAACTTCAAAAAAGGATAAAGATCCTTTTTTTCACAAATATATTTCTGGGAAAAATAAGAAGTCATATTTTTGGACTACTATATAATAATTGCGGCATAAATTTTCATTGGTATGATTTTATACTATTTATTTTTATCACTTTTTAATTTTTTTATTTATCACTTATCAATATACTTATTACATGTGCGCGCATTGACTTGCATGTTCATACATTCATATATACTTATATGTACATATATTTGCATACATTGCCAAACAAATAATGCACAAGCATACAAACATACATATGCGTACACATATGAATATGTCACCAACAATCGGCGATCCATTGTATATTTCTTTCAACCAAACCATAACTAGGACAACGCAATACAAGTGTCAATGGTGGTCGAGGTGGTAAGCGCTTCAGAAGTGACGACGAGCACGTAGGTACGTAGGTTCGAATCCCAACAGAATTTATTGTTAATTGAATATGTCAGCAACCAAAAATTGAAACATTGTTCTACAAAAACAACAACAGCATAAGCATGGCAACATTGTGTTGTTGGTAGAAAAGCCGAGCTGTGCCGAAAGAAACGAACAAACGATCGCCGATTGTTACCGCTTCGCTTGCTGCTCGAACATCTTCGCAGACAAGGTTGCGTAGATTCATATTGAGCAAGATTGCGTAGATTCATATTGAGCAAGGTTGCGCAACCTGAATCTATCGCAACCTTTTCCGAACTCGTATAAGAAGTATAACTTCAAAATGTTAAAACTTGGGTATTTCTGATCGTAGAAGCTTTAAATTTGTGACACATAAGTATGTAATATGATGTGGTGAATCGCAATCAATAAAAAACTCAATTTAGAATTTTTTGACTTTACGTTATTTTGCATTTTAGATGACGATTTATTGACATCATTTATGCCAGGTTTCACAGTCCAAACTTAAGTAGTGCCCATATAAAATTGCATTGTTGCGGACTAATAGCAGAAACAGCGAAAAACGCTCCTCCCTTCCTCAGTTGCCGCCTGTAGAATGCAAAACAGGAATAATGGGATGCCCAACTTATTCCAGTGTGAAAGCGCCCCAAAATAAGCGTTTTGTATAACATTTTCCATTATGGCCAGATCGAACAAAATAAGAATTTTTGGGAATTTAAATTAAAATACCTAACATTTATTACTATTGTAAATTATTATATATCGGACTTTTAATATATGGCGAAACTACTTAATTCCTTTTTTATGATTTTATGGTATATTAAAACAACTGACTTTCGATCTTTCAATACTTAATAAGGTGAATTCAGCCTGTTAGTCTCAATTAATAAATGTTTTTAATCATTTGCAATAAAAAATTAATTCTATTATGCATCAAATTACAAATTGCTTCATGAAATATATTTAAATTTCGCAATTTCTTTGATTTTCATTGTTTTAAATGTTTATTAGTGATCTTGAACGGCGGCAACAAATTCCTCCGTTCACTTATATTTTTGGTATAATTTCAATCTGGCCGTTCCAGTCATTCCAATTGCAAAACGACAAAACCTACCCAATCCAGTCAACTGTCAAAATTCGGTAGGTGAGCGGTTCTCACATTTCCAGTGACAGGAGAATTGGGGATCTCTTTATCTCTGATGCAAAATGTGTCAAAAGTTGAGCCCGTAGAAATCAGCCATTTTTGTTTGTTGATTGCTCAATACGCATATAAAGTTTTGTACACATCTAAGTTTTCAATTACAATTTTTCATAATACATATCTGGAAACAAACTATTAAAAATAGTTTATATATTTATAAATAATAGCATTCGATTCAGATTTTTAGTTAGTTTAAGAAAATTTCAAACATATTGAAGACAATTTTTATAATTATTACAGTATATCGAAAGTGGTAACCCTGTGTTGTGAGAGAACAATTAGCTGACATTTTTCGACGGGAAAATCCAAATACCGTGGAAATCTACGGTAAAACAGCAGGTAGAAGCGGTGTTGGCTGATTATTTACATTGGTAAGTGTCAGCTGATTCGGACCACGGTTTTGCGGCCACGCTGTTTGCCTTCTAAGTTCTCTTTTGCGTTTCACAGTCAATGCTTAATTTCTATAAAATTTTATTATGATATAAGGCAACATATGTTTTACAAATGTCAGCCATAAAAATATGTTTGAAATATTTAAATTATGACGGACAATACATAATTTTGCGAGGAAAGTTATATCGAAAATGGATGAAAACAACAAAAGAAACTCGAATTTCACCGCTAGCGAGTCAAAGCACCCATTGGAAGTGGCGGAATCCAATCCGATTCCATATTTTCTCACAAATAATTATTTCTTATTATTCTTCTTTTCACAAATAACTGAAAATTCAGAACAAAAATCAGGTGTTACTGAAGCAATGCTTAAGTCTCCCATTTTCAGTACTTAACATAACTTAAGTATGAACTGTAAAACACTATTTTCCTGTTTTATCCTAAGCACAACTTAAGTATGGACTCTGAAATCGGACATTAGAATTTTTAAAAATGCATGTTTAACTTGCCCTAAGTTTTTAATTTTTGTAAAGATCACTGCGTCATCTGCGCAGATAAAGTGTTTGTGGGTTAGTGCTAATCAGAGATAAAGAGATGCCCAACTCTCCTGTCACTTGAAATGAGAGAACGGTTATTTATTATATGGAGAAACTATTTAAATCTTTTTTAAAGAATGACTGGAACGGCTCAATTATTAAAAGATTGAAAAATAATACTATGATGAATTTCATCAAATACCTTTAAATTTCAAAAATATAGCATTTTTGATAAGAGGTGAACGGATTTTTGGGATTTGTGACCATCGCTCGTCGGTCAAGATCGCTAATAAAAAATGCTAAAGAATGAAAATAAAAAAAAATGCGAAATTTAAATATATTTCATGAAACGTTTTGCAATTTGATGCACAGTAGAAGTAATTTTCAATTACAAATGATTAAAAACATTTATTAATTGAGAACTAATTCAACTTCAACTTATTAAGTATTGAAAGATCGAAAATCAGTTGTAATATACCATAAAATCATAAAAAGGGATTTAAGTAGTTTCGCCATATATTAAAAGTCCAATATATAATAATTTGCAATCTGGCTTTGTTCGATTTGGCCACAACGGAAAATGCTATAAAAAACTCTTATTTTGAGGCGCTCTCTCACTGGAATAAGTTGAGCATCCCATTATCCCTGGTGCTAATTATGGAGCTGACTTTATTAAACGTAATTATAAAGAGAGTTGCCAAGAGTGGTGAACCCTGAGGGATACCATTGTTCAACTTGTTAGACTGTAATTGGCATTTATTGGCACAAACGATAAATTTTCGATGGCATAAGAGATATTTTACAATGGTAAAACTTTTTTCTAATTTTTCAGTGCTTGAGTTTACTGAGTACCATATGTGCTCCAACCCTGTCGAAACCCTTTTCCAAATCTAGGCTCTGAATTGAAACGTGGTTACGGGATGCCAAATTAATGGAAATTGTAACAGGGGGTCTATTACTCCTAATCCTTTTTGAAAACCGAATTGATGCGGACTTATAAGTCGATTTACTGTTGCATACCACATTACCAGGTAAATAAGTTTTGTTGTTCGGTAAGAGAGGGCATTGCTACTTTGTTTTGTTGGTACACTCTTCATGTGAACGTATGTAGTGTATCATTTCAATCTATCGATTTTATTTTTTGTTTACAATCTATTTATTGTCACCGTGTCACAGTATTTTTTTACAATGGAAAAAATTTAATATCGAGCAGTGCTAAATACTTATTTTTGGAAGGTGTAGCACCAAAAGAAATTCACGAACGAATGTCAAAAGTGTATAATGATCGTTCACCTACAATTAAAACAGTAGAAAGATGGGTTGCTGAATTTAAACGTGATTGTACAAGCCTTGAAGACGATTCAAAACTTGTACAATCACCAGAAAACATAGCCAAAATACAGGATATGGTTTTGAAAGATCGCCGATTGACTGAGAGAGATTTAGTAGAGGCTGTACACATCTCATTAGACAGTGAGAGCCATATTTTATGTTAAATTTTGGGTTTTAAAAAGGATTACTTGCAAACTTGTAAAACAACTAATTCTGAATATTATTTCAACCTTTTGAAGGAAAAATTCGTGAAAAAAGACCCGTTTTCGAGAAGAAAAAAATCCTTTTTCGTCAAGACGATGCACCGTGTCACAAGCGCATTTTGACAATGGCTAAATTAAAGTTCGAATTGTTGGAGCATCCACCGTATTCACCAGATTTGGCCCCGAGAGAATTCCATTCGTTTCTGGAACTCAAAAAAATTATGCGTGGCAAGCGTTTTTCATCAAATGAAGATGTCACAACGGCTGTTGAAGCGTATTTTGCAGACCTTTCGGATTCTCACTTCAGGAATGGGATCCACACATTGGAGGATCGTTGAAGCAGCTGTATTAATGTTCAGGAAGATTATATTGAATAAAAATTGTATTTTGAATAATAAAATTCTGTTTTTTATCAAACGACAAAAATTATTTAACAACTGAGGAACTGAATTTTTCTTATGTCAGGGCCAACCTGTTATCACCAAGAGAGTGTCCCCCTGTGGGCATATCTCTTGTAATTTAAACACTCTTTAACACGAGCTTTAAATGAGACTTCTTGTGGTTAGAATGCACTTACAAAAACGAAAGTGTCAGAGAATAGCAAAAATCACTAACAGCACAAAAACACAACCGTTCGCTTTGAGTATCAGTCGATAACTGTTTCGCAGAATTAAATCTGACCAATAAAATTTGAACTCAAACAATTTTAATCGTGTTTATAGAATAAAATCAGGATACCGAATTAAAGAATGCAACTTCTTTGCATCAAATTCTGTTTCCCACATTAAAGCGTAAGAAAAGTTAAACAAAGAATGAATATGTAAAATAAAAGCAGACTCAATTTGGAATTCAACCAAAAAGGTAGTGTGTAATTTTATTAATTGGCGCTCGAGTAGGAATTTAAAATTGAATATTGTGCTAAAAAGTAACCTTGCAATAAATAAGGAGTCATAAGTAATAAGGACACTAATAGCCTTGACAGACGGCAGCGTTAATCCGGATTAACTGCGCACTTAATCAGATCCAAATTTGTAGATGACAGACGGCAGCTATGCGAGTTTGAAACTCTCATAAACAGCTCATTGTCCTTTTTATAATATTTTCAATGAAAATTGATAGAAGATAGACATTACGGTTGTTAGCCGACCAATTTTTACCAAACCATTTTTTATTACAAAAGCATATCAACACATTATTTTTAAAACTGCATCATAACATAGAAGTTTTATTGATATTATATTGAGAACTTGATAAACAGCTGTCAGGGTTGCTTGTATTTCATTCACAATAGATGAAAATTGGCCATTTTTAACAATGTTGCCAACGAAAATCTCACAAACTCCCTAAAATTTTGAGAGTTATTTTTGGATTCAGCAACGGAGTTAGCTGTGGTAACTCCTGAATTAATCCCGAAAAATGCAATTAATCTGGTTTAACGCTGCCGTCTGTCAATGCTATAAGGCAACTAGAAAGTTTCTTAGGAATGATAGGTTATTATAGGAAAACAAATATGTACACATCATAAAGCCATTAACAAAGTATTTAGTAGAAGAAATTGGAAGGGTTTCTCAAAATCGTCGAAAAGGGTTATAATCGAATTAGATGAAGAAACATTAAACGCAGTAAGCAAACTTAAGAAGGAATTAATTCAACATGTAGAATTGGAGAGAACATAAACAAATGAGAAAAAACAAATCGAATTTTTTATGACACTCGATTGGACGGCTAACAGATCCGAAAAACACCGAGTAGGGCATTTACCATTTTCTAACATATTCGACATTATTGAGCAGATATTCCTAAAAAACGACTGTTTAATTTAAAATGGAAGAAATTAAACAGAAAATAAAAATGTCATGTCACATAGTAGGTCTGATACCTTTTTCTAATACAAACGAATTTTTAAGAAGAAAATTTGAAGACATTAAATTTTTTTACCCGGATGTGGCATTGAAAAAATACGCAATATTAGGAAAAAAGGGATTTTCTTACATTTTTAATAATTTTTGCTTATTTTGGCGTTACAAAGTTAAGAAGTGCAAAATGTGTGTATACAGTTATTGGATCATTCCTTTCAAGTTTGGCCTTTTGGCTTATGTAATATTTATTGATATGAGTATAGTTTTGCTAATTTGTATGATTGCATTCGAAGTAATATTTATAATAATTTTGGATTTAAATATTTTATAGTTTTACAATATATTTTCGCGATGAGTTATCTCATTTCTTGATTTATTTGAATGAGTGCGAATAAGAAAACATAATTGTCAATAGTGACAAAAGAAAATCGGATGAATTTTATGCGATTTTTTAACAATAATTTGCAAATAATTACTTCATTTGTTTTTATAGCATTGGAAATAAGAACAGAATTGGAAATAGCAGCGGCAGCAGCAGTATTATCAGAAGCTGCAAATATAAATTGTTAAGTAAGTATGTATGTGCTACATATGGTACACATGCGAGAGCTGTAGCACAAGCAAATTTCAATTAGCTCTGCTCTACTACCACTCCCAATTTTTTGCTCCCGCTACGCCAAATCAGAGCACAGCACTTCACTTTTGGCTTTTGCAACAGCTATAACTTTTTACCTAACAAAACTTCGACCAGAGCAGAGCACATACTTTTACATTGATCTGCTATGGCTCCCGTAAAAGTGAGAGCGGTAGCTAATTATAACATAGCAATAGTTCTAAAAATTTTGCTGCTACGGAGTAGCAAATGAAAACCCTGGTTTTGTATTTTAAATGATCAGATAATATTAATATTTTCTTTCAGTAATTATTATAATTTTTATTTAATTAATCTTTCTTTCTTTTTCTTTTAAATATTACGAGTTCTATTTTATTATTCTTTATTTTCAGATATTAATAACTTTTTATTAAATATATTTGTATATACATATAAATATTTAGGTAAAACCATAAATTTGTTAATAATAATTATTGTAATAATACAATAAGAAATAATTCTGAAAAAATTGTATATTAATGAAGAATAAATAAAAAAATTTAAATTTAAAATGTTTGTTTAGAATTCTAATATGAAACCATGCATCAGCTGTCGATTGGGGATATTAGCAGCTCAGATATACTTTTTTTATATGACACTATTATATGAGCGCAACAGAGATCTATGATCACACGTATACGTATGTACGTGTAAGCAGAAAAGTAGTTGGAATCTGCACAGCGCCTATGGCAGGCAGTTTTTTCAGTTTTGAGAGTTTGAAAACCTGGTGTTTCACTATAGTCACAAAAAAGAGAGAAAACACTTTTTCCTCTACAAAGCATCTTTTTCGAGATATCGTGATCTTTAGACCGCAGGAAAGTCGTATTTTCGACTATATGCACACATTTCCACACCACCTCTGAGGTAGTGTACACGGCGCATTTTTTAACGTGGTTTCCCCAGTAGGCATGCTCCACAATATATTTTGATCTAAAGAAGAAACATTTTTTATTTAAATTAAATGAAAATTTTAACAGCTAGAAAATTACTTCTTCATTTATCATCAAGTTCTTCATCGTCACTCGTTTCTTCCTCTTGCTCGATTTGTGTCGACTGCTCCAAGAAGAGAGATCTATCAGTTATATCCTCATCAATTTCGAAATAATCTACATATGTTGCATTTGATTCAATGTTTGTGCAAGATTGGCCTTGACAATTGCTACATACCGTTGAACAATACAATCCAACTTTTCTGCACCCGCAATTCTTTGTGCAGCCTTTTTTGCAATTACAAAAAACTGTATTGAGTAATTTTTCTGGAGCAGGGGGCAGTAAAGTCTCAATTCGCTCCAAACTTTTATTCATACCTTTTCAGCCCCAATCTTCAGGATTTAGATTATTGCCTAGCCACATTTGCACACACGAAGCAAGTGTTGATAAGCAGAAGCAAATGTTGGAGGGAGACAAGATAACTGCACTTTCTTATTGTTTCTGTGTTTTTCAGGAAACTCAAATATCGATACTTGTCTATCGATTTAATTTTTTTTGAGCTCCATAAATAGCAAGGAGAACACGAATTCCATTAGTGAGGATAACATCTGCTGACGAGTTATAGCAGAAGCAGGCAATTTCGTTCCTCCCTTCCTCAGTTGCCGACCGTAGCGAGCAAAATGTGAAGATACTGAGCTTTTTTCATTTCAGCCTTCAAAACCACAGAACAAACAATATTTCTTGAAACAAAAAGACGATATACATACATATTACCTCGTGCTCTAGTACGAGGAGGACTAACCCCTGATGTGGTAGCTAGCTCGGCCTCACGTTGTATTTTAGCTGCAGCGCTTCTGCTCTTTCGGGTGTATGCCTTACGGCACTGCTTATGTATCGGTACAGATGTTTTGTCCTTCAAATATTCATCGATCCCACGATCAACAACCACAATTTCATTTTCAGTCAAAGATTCATTGCAAATAAAGCAAACTTCTGACATTTTTACAAAATTTTGTAACGGCACGGTTACTACGAAAAACCATTCAAAACTGACAGCATTTACTAAAGCTATGTTCTTCGGGAAGGGCAGTGTTCAAAATTAAACATGTTCATTTTTCGAAGGCTAACTGCTGGAAAAATTTGAGAATTGCGGGGAATTGGGAAAAGCGGGAATTCTGGCTTTTTTAGAAATTCAGTTGGCTTTTTCTGACTTTTTTTTGTGTTGTTAACACTTAAGTACAAAAAATATGAAAAAGTGGCAGCTTTACGATAGTCACTTACAAACAAACCAGAAAATGTGGTGGCGGATCGATTGTTTTTCTCGATATACGCGAATGTCATCTCTATTTAGTGGTTCCATCTCTATTTAAAAAGGGCGCGTAAATTCTATAGTCTGCTAAACTTTAAAGATTCTGGTGGAAACCGCAGATTTTTTGAGTTGGCAACTGTGGCCATTCAAATATTGTGTTTACCCTGGTCAAACGCGGAGATAGAAAGGGTTTTTAGCCAGGTTAACCTAATTAAATCAAAATTAAGAAATTCAATAGTCCTAGCCACGACTAACAGCATTCTAAGCATAAGGTAAAGTGTTATTTCAAGAAAAAGATATATTCTATTCATTTTTATTTTAATATACAGAAATGGATTACGAAGGATGGGAAAATGCTGCGTCGACTATGAAGTGCCTGTAAAATATCTGCAGATGATAGGCACGAATATGTCATACGAAAATGAGACAGACCAAGACGATATAGATAAATTAATGGAAATCTTCTAAACAAAAATGAACTTAATAAATTGTTATTTTTTTAGATATTTTTTCTTATTTTTGATACATTTGTTTTTAGATTTTTTTTTGGATTTTTTTAATCATTTTTTTAGCTTTTTTCTCCATTCTTCCCGTCAAAAACAGCTTTTTTTCCTGGTGAAAAGTTGGCAGCACTGATGACATGTGCACTTGAAAGTCTATTACTACACGCGTCAACTTTTGATGCTAATTCTCGGGCGATTCTCTTTTGCTGTCTCCCATTACATTCACACGAGCAACTTGTGTTGCGCAAGTCTGTTCGAGTTTTTTTCTCATTCTCTTTCACTTTACTTTAACCAGAGAACGTATAATATAGAGAAGGTTCAACTACGGACAAGCGTGTGAACCAGGAATAAAGGGATGTTAAACTTATTCCAGTGTGAGAGCGCCTCAAAATTAGCGTTTTTTATAACATTTTCCATTATTGTCAGATTGAACAAAATAACAATTTTTGGGTATTTATCAACCCAATACCCAACATTTAGTACGAATAAAAATTACTAAATAGTGGTTATTTATTATACGAAGAAACTAATTAAATCTTTTTAAAGAATATTATAACAACTGACTTTTGTCCTTTCAGTACCCAATAATAGGATTTAAGCTTGTTAGCTCTCAATCATTAAATGTTTTTAATCATTTTCCATTGAAAATAAAACTATGATGCTTCAAATTACAAAACGTTTCATCAAATATCTTTAAATTTCACAAATTTATTTAATTTTCATTGTTTAACATTTTTTATAAGTGGTCTTGAACGATGCAACAAATCCCTCCGTTTACACATTTTTTTTGGTAAGATTTCAATCTGGCCATCGCTCGTTTCCAATTGATAAACGTCAAAGTTCAGTAGGTTTTGACGTTTAGCAATTGCTCTCTCACTTCCAGTGAGAGAGGAGTTAAACATCTCTTTATCTCTGGTGTGAACTGTCAAGAGCCATGAATTTTCTATTAGTGGATTTCACCACTTTTGGCTCGGCGGGAGAAATTTTAACATAAATTTGTGAACAGAGCTGAGCATTGAATGAAAATTATGCTCAGAAATATATGTACATTGCTTTTACAGACGCATGTTGGCCTTTTGGCTTATATTTTTATACTTTTACCTGCTATCATATCAATTGATATGAATATAATTTTGCGAATTTTTGTGAATTCATGCAAAATTGATAACATTATTATTAAATCATGCTATTTTCATGGTAATATTTGTAGTTAATGGGCAAATGAGCTACTTTTTAAACATTCCTTATCTTTGATAATATTATATAATTTCGTATGCATGTATATATGCTTAATACATATATGAAAAACAAGTAAGGAAGGGCTAAGTTCGGGTGTCACCGAACATTTTATACTCTCGCATGGTAAAGTGATAATCGAGATTTCATAATACGTCATTTACATATTTTTCAAATACCGTATTTTTGTAAAGTCTTATTCCGCTATCATCATTGGTTCCTAATGTTTATACTCGTATTATACAGAGAAGGCATCAGATGGAATTCAAAATAGCTTTATATTGGAAGAAGGCGTGGTTGTGAACCGATTTCACCCATATTTCGTACATGTCATCAGGGTGTTAAAAAAATATTATATACCGAATTTCATTGAAATCGGTCTAGTAGCTCCTGAGATATGGTTCTTGGTCCATAAGTGGGCGGCGCCACGCCCATTTTCAATTTTTAAAAAAAGCCTGGGTGCAGCTTCCTTCTGCCACTTCTTCCGTAAAATTTAGTGTTTCTGACGTTTTTTGTTAGTCGGTTAACGAACTTTTAGTGATTTTAAACATAACCTTTGTATGGGAGGTGGGCGTGGTTATTATCCGATTTCTTCCATTTTTGAACTGTATATGGAAATACCTGAAGAAAACGACTCTGTAGACTTTGGTTGACATAGCTATAGTAGTTTCCGAGATATGTACAAAAAACTTAGTAGGGGGCGGGGCCACGCCCACTTTTCCAAAACAATTGGGTCCAAATATGCCCCTCCCTAATGCGATCCTTTGTGCCAAATTTCACTTTAATATATTTATTTATGGCTAAGTTATGACACTTTATAGGTTTTCGGTTTCCGCCATTTTGTGGGCGTGGCAGTGGGCCGATTTTTCCCATCTTCGAACTTAACCTTCTTATGGAGCCAAGGAATACGTGCACCAAGTTTCATCATGATATCTCAATTTTTACTCAAGTTACAGCTTGCACGGACGGACGGACGGACAGACGGACGGACGGACAGACAGACATCCGGATTTCGACTCTACTCGTCGCCCTGATCACTTTGGTATATATAACCCTATATCTGACTCTTTTAGTATTAGGACTTACAAACAACCGTTATGTGAACAAAACTATAATACTCTCGTTAGCAACATTGTTGCGAGAGTATAATTATCATAATATCCTAAAAACATAATATATTACCATAATAATATATGAAATTTCGTTTGAATAATAAAACTCCGGTTTACCGTACTGAGCGGCTTGCCGTCCAGTTTATTAATAATAATTTTATTCTTTACAAAAATCTTATTTCCTAAATTTACCTGAAGCCGTTGTGCTGACTTGACATATTCTTTATAAAAATCTTACTTGCTAAATTTACCTGAAGCCGTTGTGCTGACTTGACATTCCTCAGCATCAACGACCCGGCATATCTTATGAATATTTCCTTATTTATGTATTTTATGTACATATGTATGTAGTTGAATCTGAAGATTCAACTTACATTTCAGAGAAATAAAAATATTTAAAAAATACTTGTCTTTTTTTGTGTGTCGACGAGTTTGACAGTGGTGGAGTCGTTTGACGACGCAACTCCCCCAGCGTTACTGTTTGAACTCTCCTGAGTTCTTGTATTTACAATTTTTATTTTTGTTGTTTTTTTCTTTAATATTATTACTAGGATTGCTACTACTACCATTACAATGATTATCAATGATATATTAATACCATATGATACATTTTTATGGTATTTTAATTCTGCAATTTCTTTTATGTTTTCTATATTTTTTATTGCAATATCATTGAATGTTAATTTTGGTGTGTAACTTTGGTTTAATTTTTCGGCAGGGTATATAATTGTATGAATATATTCTGTTTTATTATTTTTAAATTCTTGTTTTAAAATTTCCATTTTACAATTTACAAATTTGATTATATAGTTATTTTTTAATACAATTTTTCTGTCATCGCAGTTTTGTTTTATTACATCATTTTTTGCATTTCTTATTAATATTGTGTCATCGCTTATTTCTTGTATTGATGTTTTGTTATTATATTTAAATTCGCAAGTATTTGAAAATATGCAGCTTTTACTCAATTTTAGATTTTTAAATGCTTTATTTTCTACATAATCAAAATAGTTTTCGCCAATTTTTATAACGAATTTTTCTTTTTCAATAATTTGTAATTTATTTCTATTTGGCATTGGGGTTATTAATTGAATCTTAGTTTGAAAAAATGTTCTTGGTATCTGAATTGCAAATATTATTGTATCGTTTCTGTATACTACTACTCCTACTTTTGATAATTTTAGTTTGTAAAAATCAATCTCGTATTTTTCAATTTCTTCCCTAGTTAACATACTTGGATGTACCATATTGTATTTAGCCGCCGCTATATTATTTTGTATTTCTTGAACTTTACTTTCTATGAATTTTAGTTTATTCATTTCATCATTATACAAAATTTTACTTTCAATTCTATTTTCCTCTTTGTTTATTATATTTAAAGTTTCTATTATTTGTTTCCTATCTGATTCTATAGTTCCTTTTAATAAGTTTAGTGATCTATTTAAATGTTCATTAATTACTATTTGTTTATTTAAATTTACAATGGCATTATGGCCATTTTCTTCAATAATTTTTAAATGGTTCAAAATGTCTTGTCTGTCATCATCATCCATGACTCCAAACATCCATTTATATGCTATTCCTCCTATATTTATCAAGCCTCTTTTATTTCTCTTTTTGATATTCGGTGTTATTGATGTGATTTTTGCTTTTATATTTTTTATTTCATCAAACAAAATTTCTTTATTTTCAATATTTAGTTTTTCAATATTTTCTTTAACCTGATCAACTATGTCTGCTATCTTGTTCGGATTTATAGTATGTATAACTGTACTTATTTCGTTAACTATTTCTATGTCCGCTGTTTGTATAATTGTATACCCCGCATCTTCTATTATTGGTGTAATTTGCAAAAGTGCTGTCACCAATGATATGATTATTGTTAAAAAAATAATTATTATCGTCATCTGTAAAAGTAAAAATGTATAACCGTTTTAGGTTTTGATTTAAAAAAACTTAAATTGGATTTTAGTCGCCTCTTACGACAGGCATCTCTTACCATGGGTATATTCTAGAAAGACCCCTTACCCACTGGGGTAAAAAAAATCATGTATATATATGTATGTAGAAAAAAAAATTAAATGTTATTATCTCCATTAAATGCCCTTAGACTGAATGAATCGTCATCATCCTCATTTGGATTTTCTATGTTTGCTAATTTCATTGGTCTTTTTATATTTGCCGGATGGACGTTTTGTAAGGGAAATATTCTGAAATATGGTTGATCCTTATGCCGTACTCTTTTGTAGTTTTTAATTGGTCCTGTTTGTCTGTTTTCTATATATTCTTCTCTGTTTTGATTTAATTTGGCTATTGTTTTCTGTTTTACTGTATTTATTCTATCTTGTAATATGGATGGACAAATGTTTTCTTTGGCGTCCCTTGGAGAACATTTGATAGTTGAGTGGTACCTATCGTTATAGTTGCATATAACAATTTGTATCCTCATTTCTGTTGAAAGACTAGAGTCCTCAATTCCTGTTAGTTTTTCCAACAAGGTTGAGTGCAGTCTCTCAATGTCTGCATTTCCTGTATGGCTATTTGGTTTTGTGTGATGGACTTCTACATTTTCGGCATTTAAATATTGTATTAATTGTTCTGCTCTAAACTCATTATCCATAATAATTTTTTTAGGTTTACCGAATTTCGCAAAATGTTCCATAATTATTGTCTTTTTAGCTCTCCAGTTTCTGTCTGTTATTCTGTAAGCTGCTGCGAATTTTGTTAATTTGTCAATTACTGTTACAAATGATTGCTTATTGAAATGAAATATATCTACATGAAGTATCTCATTTTTATTGGTTGGAGTTTCAGTTAGGTGAAATTTAGGTTTAATGGGTTTCCTATCGTATTTGATTTGTTGGCATTTTTGGCAATTATTTATTATCAATTGTATTTCTTCTTTGAATTTTGGAAAATATATTTTATCTTTTAATGTATTATAGGTTTCATTTATGCCACTATGCATAGATTCTTTTGTATGGTATAGTGATATTTGCTTATGTAGTTCTTCTTCTTCTTCTATTTCTGATGCTCTTTTTGTGCATTTTATAAATTTTAAACTTCTATCTTGAGCAAACATTTCAATAAGTAGTTTTTGTATTTTATGGTAATCTGCTTCAGATACTTCTGAAAATATTCCTACAATTCCGTTTCCTTTTATATATTTTTTTAATGTTTCCTTGTTCTCTTCTTTTTCATCCATTGGGTTTATTTCAATTATTTTTCTTCCATGGAGTCTTTGCATTTGCTGTTTGTGTCTATATGTTAATATAATTTGAATTTTATATTTATTAACAATTTCTTCTTTAATTGGAAAGTGTTCAAACAGTTCTTCATCTGCTGAATGAATTGTTTCCGACAATTCTAAGTTTGATTCATTGTCGTTACCTTCTTTTATTTTTGGTGAGTTTTCAATTCGACTCAAGAAATCAGCTACAACATTATTTTTTCCATTTAAATATTCTATTTCAAAGTTGTATTCTTGCAATTTCAATAACCATCTCTGATGGCGTTGAGAAAATTCTTTTCCTTTATATTTATTAACAAGATATTTGATCGGACAGTGATCGGTTATTATTTTAAATTTATTGCCATATATATATGGTCGAAAATATGTAATAGAGAAAATTACCGCTAAAAATTCTTTGTCTGTCGTTGAATATTTTTGCTCATGATTGTTTAGAGTTCTTGAAATATAGCATACTGGTTGGCCTTGCTGTGAAAGCACTGCTCCAATAGCATAGTCACTAGCATCAGTTGTGATACTGAATTCTTTGTCGTACTCTGGGAATTTGAGAGTTGGGTGAGATGAAATGAGTGCTTTTAAATTTTCAAAGCTTTCAATATATTGTGGATCTTTAGAGTTTATTTTATTGCCCTTTTTCAAATATTTTATCATGGGGTAAGCATTTTATTATTTTAGAATAATCTTTTATGAATTTTCGATAATATCCTGTTGCTCCTAAAAATCCTTTTAACTGTTTCTCAGTTTTTGGTATTTGTATTAATTGCTATAATTTTATCAGTATTAGGCTTGATGCCTTCTTTTGTTAAAATGTGTCCTAGGAATGTAGTTTCTCTTTGAAGAAAACTGCATTTATCTGCCTGTATTTTTAATTTATTCTCTTGTAGTTTCAAAAAAATTTTTTTAATGAGTTTATGTGCTCTTCTAATGAAATGTCATCTAAATATACGACACATATTTTATTTATATATTCCCTCAATATGTCATTCATAAATCTCTGAAAAGTAGCTGGGGCATTTTTCAACCCGAAAGGCATTCGGACGTATTCATATAGTCCTGCCGGAGTGACAAAAGCTGTTTTCTGGATGTCCCTTTCTGCCATTAAAATCTGATGGTAACCTTTTGCTAGATCTATGGTGCTAAAGTACCATATTACCAATTTATCTAAGATTCCTTCGATATTCGGTAGAGGATACTTATCATCTACAGTCAATTGTTTTAACCTCCTATAATCAACCACTAGCCTGAATTTTTGTATCCTGAATTATCTATCTTTTTCTGTATTTTTAGAATAGGTGAGCTATATCTACTGTGACTTTTTCTAATTAGATAAGTTTATTGAAATGCTTTAATAATTTTTTCGATTTCCTTTTTCTCATTTGATTTTAAATGATCAAGGTTGATGTTCTTTACTTCACTTATATCTAATGAATAAACTTGCTCTTGCATAGTTTTCATATAGAATGGAAGATTCACACCATTTTTCAAAATTATTGTCATTTTTTCGATATCAATGGTTTTAACGTTTTTTAAAAAAAGGAATCATTTCCTATTAACAAATCATATGGTTTATTAAAAATTACCGTAAAGTTCTACAAATTTCGAGCTACATAGATACAATTCCAAGGAATTTTTTTTTCAATTGAGGTGTCTTATTTAAAATTTCATAAATATTTAAGATACATACAATATTTTATTAATTTTTATTGAAGTCAGCACTTTTGCCACCTTCGCTCACTTAAATAGCGATTATTTCCAGTAGCATTAAGGATTTCGGATTGCACTTAACCCTCTCGTTCGAAAAGCAATAGGTGTGTTCGACCAGCTTCTATCCGTCTATTAATGAAATTATCACATTCACACTCGAATATGGCATTTCGTTGCCATAAACGTAATTCTTCCGTATTCATTTGAAAATTTGTGTCAGGTAGAGGTGCAAACAAAAAATCCATAATTTATTTCATATATATAGTGCTACAACTTTACACACATAATCTAAGTACGCAATTTTATATTTTAAAGGAATTTTAACAAATTAACTTCTGTATCTACTGCTGCTTTTTGTTTTTCTTTTCTCGTTTGTTCGTTTCTTTTTCTAATGGTATTGTTTTTGAATGGATTGAAACATTTAGTGAGCATAATTTCTGCGTTGACTTGTTTTTTTTTTTTTTTTTTTTTTTTTACAAAGAAAGTAATGGCTTCAAATAAAACTACTACTTAAATTACTAAATTATTAGTTGAATATTATTTTACCTTGCTGTTGGTGCTGCTGTTGTTGATGTTGCTGTTGTTACTGTTACTGGCGTCGTTGTTGTTGTTAATGTTATTGTTGTTGCTTTTGTTAATGTTGTTGTTGTTGCTGCTGCTGATGCTGCATTTGTGAATGTTGTTGTTGTTGCTGCTGATGTTGCTTTTGTATGGCACTTACAAATATCTCTGGTACACAATTACATATATTTTTTATAAAATTATTTTATAGTTCACGTTTTGTTTTTTTTTTTTTTGTTTTTACTTCAACAAATTATGCGAAATTGTATATGCTTTACACAAATATGGCTCCTTAAAAAATTAGTTTTTTCTTTTATATTTATTTTTTTTTTGTGCAACTTTCATTTATTTAGCAAAGTTTATTAATAATTTATTTTCAATTTATTTATTTAGCGTATTTTTTATAGTTTAATTTACTTCATAATATTTCATTTATTTAGTAAAAGTTTGAGAATACTTTTGCTTTCAACGCACTAAAATTGTTACGATGTATAGTAGAAAAATGGGGAACACCAAATTACCGACTGCGCCAATTACGATATAATAAAACTCCGGTTTACCGTACTGAGCGGCTTGCCGTCCAGTTTATTAATCATCATTTTATTCTTTACAAAAATCTTATTTCCTAAATTTACCTGAAGCCGTTGTGCTGACTTGACATATTCTTTATAAAAATCTTACTTGCTAAATTTACCTGAAGCCGTTGTGCTGACTTGACATTACTCAGCATCAACGACCCGGCATATCTTATATATGTACATATGTATGTAGTTGAATCTGAAGATTCAACTTACATTTCAGAGAAATAAAAATATTTAAAAAATACTTGTCTTTTTTTGTGTGTCGACGAGTTTGACAGTGGTGGAGTCGTTTGACGACGCAACTCGC